>NW_010367018.1:107793-118983 GCF_000414095.1 Morus notabilis
ATCGGAAGATCGATAGAGGTGTACATTGACAACATGCTAGTAAAGAGTGCTAGGACAAATCAACATGTCACTTATTTGGAAGAAATATTTGATGTACTAAGAAGGTACCACATGAAACTGAACCCCTTAAAATGTGCCTTCGAGGTTGGGTTCGGAAAGTTCCTTAGTTTTATGGTCAGTAACCGGGAAATAGAGGCCAACCCAGAAAAGATAAAAGCCCTGCAGGATATGAAGTCTCCTACAAGACCAAAGGAGGTGCAAAGGTTAACAGGATGCGTCGCCGCCCTTAACAGGTTTATATCAAAGGCGACAGATAAATGTGTTCCCTTCTTCGACACCTTGAAAGGAAGCCATCACTTTGAATGGACTCCACGATGTGAGGAAGCCTTTCAAAAATTAAAAGAGCACTTAGGCATGCCCCCAATTCTGTCAAAACCCATCCCAGGCGATAGGCTGAGCCTATATCTCTCCGTATCTGAGCATGCTGTAAGTTTCGTGCTTATTAGGAATGAAGAAAAGGTCCAGCTACCAGTCTACTATGTAAGCAAGAGACTCTTGGATGCCGAATCTAGATATTTTGAAATGGAACAGCTAGCTCACGCCTTGATGGTAGCTTCAAGGAAGCTTTAGCATTACTTCCAGGCCCATATAATACAGGTCCTTACAAATCACCCGTTAAGGTAAGCACTACAAAAACTCGAAACCTCCTGTCGACTCCTCAAATGGTCAGTAGAATTAAGCCAGTTTGACATCGAATATGTACCACGAGCAGCTATCAAGGGACATGTGTTGGCCGATTTCCTTGTAGAATTTTCTCACAGGCCAACGCCAGCCACCAACGAAGAAGTTAAGGTAGTTGAGTGGAAACTCTACGTGGATGGGGCATCGAGTGAAGCCGAGTCAAGCGCTGACGTCATGCTTATTAGTCTAGAGGGCCACAAGATCACCTCGGCGGTACGATTCAAATTCAAAGCATCGAACAATGAGGCTGAGTATGAAGCATTGATCGCAGGGTTGCGATTGGCAAGTCACTTGAAGATTCAAAGGATCAGCATCTTCAGTGACTCTCAACTAGTCGTCGGGCAAGTAAAAGAAGAGTACCAGGCGCGCAACGAAAGAATGAGGGCAGGTAAAAATAGAACTCATTAAATTCAAAAGCTATAAGATACTATAGGTACCAAGAGGAATACGAACGGTGACGCTTTGGCTAAATTGGCATCCTTGAAGGATTCTGATATACTAAGAGTCGTCCCCATCGAGGAGGTTGAGCGGTCGACTATTGATGAGAAGGTCAAGGCCTTGACCATTCAAACAGTCGAGGACTGGATGACACCCCTCATCCAATACTTGGCAGACACAAAGCTACTCGACAATAAGAAGGAGGCCAGGCGGGTCAAATATATAGCAGCCTGATACCTGTTGTATGACGGTATACTATACCGATGAGGCTACTTAACGCCTTTACATCGGTGCCTGAATGGCGCTGAGGTGCGAGAAGTCCTCCGGGAGATCCATGAAGGAGTGTGTGGCAATCACACTGGGGGGCAATATCTAGCTCTTAAGGTTTTGAGGCAGGGGTACTATTGGCCTACGCTTAAAAAAGACGCATTTCAATATGTTCGGCGTTGCGATGAGTGCCAAAAATATGCCACAATTCTTAGAGCATCCCCAGAGAACCTAACCTCCATTATTAGCCCATGGCCTTTTACCAAATGAGAGATCGACCTGATTGGACCCTTGCACCTCGCGCTGGGGGGCTTTAAGTTTGTAAAATGGGTGGAGGCGAAAGCTCTTACTATGACCACGGAGACAACTTGCACTAACTTCATGTGAAAAAACATTATATGCAGGTTTGGAGTCCCACATTTGATCGTGTCTGACAACGGAAAGCAGTTCGACAACGCCTCAACGCCCAAGTTCTGCAATGATTTGGGCATTCGGAAGGACTTTTCAGCACCAATTCATCCACAGTCCAACGGCCAAGTTGAGGCCGTTAACAAAATTTTAAAGTACACCCTAAAGAAGAGGCTAGATGATTTAAAGGGAAAATGAGCTGAAGAACTCCCAAAGGTCTTGTGGGCGTACAGGACGACAAGTCAGACTACCACGGGTGAAACACCCTTTTTCATGACGTATGGCGCAGAGGCGGTACTCCCTATCGAAATCACAACGCCGACATTAAGAACTGTCACACATAACGCAATGCCAATGCAGAAGCAATGGATGGAGAGCTCGACTTCTTGGAAGAAAAAAGGCTCGAGTCTCAACTACGACTTGCCGCTTACCAACAAAGAACGACTTGGTACTATAACAAAAAGGTCAAGCAAAGGAGGTTCGTCCCGGGAGACCTGGTATTAAAAAGGGTGACACAAAGTACGAAACCAAAAAACACTGGTCCCCTAGGCCCGACGTGGGAAGGACCCTACCGCATCCGGGAGCTAGTACGCCCAGGAACCTATGTATTGGAAAGTCTGGACAGCAGGAAGGTTCAACATCCATGGAATGCAGAACAGCTACGATTGTATTATCAATAAGTGTACTCCTTCTGTGTTGTAGTTGAGATTAGCCTTTCAATAATATATGATTCATTCACTATGAAATTGGTCGAACGCGAAAAAGTCGACCACTGAGAAGACAAGCCTCCTACAAAATCAAGATTTTACAGCAGGCATGGGGGCAGTCAAGTCAAATAGGAGTCTACATCCTACAAAACAAAGCAACAAATCCACTAGATTCTTAAAAATCTGCCAAGCCCTAAGGGGCATCTGGACGGTCGACTCCTCCAATGAGGAGAGGCTTCCATACCAGATTCTTAAAAATATGCCAATCCCTAAGGGGCATCTAGACGGTCGACTCTTCCAAGGAGGAGAGGCTTCCAGACCAGATTCTTAAAAATCTGCCTAAGCCATCGACGCCTTCAAAAACTAGCAGAAGAAGGCTGATAGAAATTTATACATTTATACATATATAAATAATAGTGTCTACATTGTCTGAAAATAAAAACTTTTACTTTGTTTTGGCACATTACAAAAAATTACATCTCCTAAGCCTCGTCGCCATTGCCAGCATTACGATCACGTCTAGCTGACCCATTATTACTCTCGCCGCTAGGAGAATCTTCACCATCAGAAGGATGATCATAAAGGAATTCTAGGTTGAGGCCAGGGATGTGCCTATTGATCCGGGCAACAATCTGCTCACCAACGGACGACATGTCTTTGGCACGCAGGTCATAAAAATCGTCCGAGGATTTGAAGTCTTCAACAGCCTTGGCAGTGACATCAGAACTTTTCTGAGCATAATCCGCAAAAGCCAGGAACTCCTCGACCCCCTTATTCTTCCCTCTCCTGCTTACCAAGATTATATCCCTTCTTGCAAAGGGCTTCTTTGGCGTTAGCAGCTTCTTGACGAACAATAGCAATCTTTTTCTGAGCTGTGTCCAGGCTAGCCTTCGCCGCCTTAAGTTCCTTAACGGCAAGGGCGAGCTTCTCGGAAACTTCAGCCTTATCATCCCTTGCCTTCTTGAGGAGAGCCTTCAATCACCCCTCAAGCTGATCCATCTTCCTACTCCTCTCATCAATCGCGACCATCTCAAGATAATTAAGGATGGAAAGAGCGAGGGACTGCCAAAAGTGGGGAAGCAGTTAGAAAAATATACGTATATGTATATACGCAGGTATAACCTACCAACAAAAATGGAACTTACATGGATAGCGAAGGAGATTTGCTGACGAGCACGCTCAACCAAAGGAAGGCGAGAAGCACTCTCCCAGTTCTCATCGAAGAAGGACTCATACATAGCCTGGAAGAGAGCGAAGAAGCGTGAAGGCATGTTCAGTGCTGCATCAACATGTGCCCAGGAGTCATTGGAGACAATGAAATTTGGGTCCAGCACCCTCTATCCGGGAAGCAGTAGACGCTCTGGCTCCGAAGGGGCGTCATAAGCTTTAGCGTCAGCAACATCAATTACTGGCGTAGACTCAAGTACCGCAGGGGTCTCCTTCTGTCGGGGCCTCTTTGGTCTCGGCGTTTCCTGTGCTAAGGCCTCGGCCTCGGCGGGCTTTGTCAATGAAACGTCGACGCCAGCAGCTTCGCTCGACGGCCCACGAGGTATCTTCTTGGAGCGCCTCTTGTCTCCGGGGATGCGTAGACCAAGGGTCTTCATCTCTATAGCAGTCAAAGCCTAAGTAAAAAATAAAAATGAAAGAAGAGAAAGAGAAGGGAGAGAAAGCTGACTGACCGCCGGCGGTAAACTGGAAAAAGTCCTTGATGGCGTCAGTGTTGGCAGGGTCAGGAAGGGATAACAGGAGGCCAAAACGTTCTAGGTTCTTCCGCATTAAAAGGGTGTTAATGTGGCGCTCATCCTCTGGATAGCTGAAGGTTGTCTCCACCCGGGCGAGCCCGTTACCAGCAAGCTGGGGACGATATTGAGAAACTGCACAAGGAAAATTAAGTTCAGCGGTATAACAACCTGACGACAATATGGTAAACTGTCGAAGGTACTCACTGAACATCCCAAAAGACCTTCTCACCCCTGCCCTCTTAAAAGGCCTGTCCGCTGGATGGACGTCAAACATGCCTTTTACCATAAAAAACATTGGCTTCCATCCGTGAGACGACGATGATAGCCCTTTTATTAGCCTACCAAAGTGGGGCTTCGATCACCCACAGCCACCCAAAATATACCATCCCTCGCATTTGGAGACTTGACACAACTTATATACAAAACGGAACTCATCCAAAGGAAACTCTACATCAAACTTTCTATCCCAAAGTATCCACATGTTGGCGAAGATATACCAGAAGTTTGGCGCCAGCTGGGTAGGGGAGATTCCATGAAGGTTGCAGTAGTCCTTCACGAATGGATGAATGGGGAGAGTCGTCCCCGCAGTAAAAGCCCGGGTATATACGGACAGATACCCCAGAGGAGGTTGACTTGCCCTGTGGTGAGGGTCGGGCAAGAGAAACTCGAACCAACGACCATCCACACGCCCCTTCTGGTACGCATGGACAATGTCCCTATCACGGGTTTTTGGCACCACGAAGTCGGAGGTAAACCACGACCGATCCTCGTCCGGCCCTACCGACGCAACGGGAACATCCGTCGAGTTGCCACTGATCCCAACGGCTGAACCACCAACCAGGGAGCCGCCAGAGGAAGAAGCTTTGGCGGTATTTCCCTTATCATCATCGCCGTCGATCATTCGGTCGACGCTGTCTCCATCGTCCCGTGGTTCCGGGACATAGCCCTCGATGTCCCTTAGGAGGGAGTCGCTGACAGTATGAATGGAGGGAGATTCGGCGGCTAGAGACGGATCCGGCCTTACAACATGTACTCCGCCTCGACGTAGTCTTCTCCTAGGTGCCATTACTGTTAAGAAAGAGCCTAAGGTTAGTCCTACAAGTCGAGGGGAGGAGAAATTAGTTCGGGATTTTAAAAGAAAGAAAAAGAGTCCTGTTTGACTAAGACGCCGACCATTCAAACACAGCAGCGACATTCAAACGCAACGGTGACTGTTCAAGATAAATCAAGAATACCAAACAAACCCGAAACTGCTCAAAATTCCTATGGCTATTCCGAGGCATCGTGAATAAAAGTCAGAACAGTTTCCAAGCTCCTATTATACCACTTTCTAGTCATTTCCTTCTAAGTTCGAAGAATCTACCAGGAGCCAGGGTAGATTAAACACGATAAAAGCATGAAGAAAGGACGGAAAATGCTTACCAAGAGTTAAAAAGCAAGACTAAGGCGCGAGTGTTGGGAAGAATATCACCGAGGAAAGCAGAAAGTCCTGGGGGAATTTCTGCAGAGCTTTGGCAAAACAAAGGAAAAAATAAAAAAGATTGGCTTTCGAGCGCTTATAAGTATAACAGCCCTCAGTCCCCAACCGTTCAATCGTGCGCAATCGTATCCGACGGCAGGGGCATAAAAATCAGATCCTACGATTGGGGGAAGAGCGGGAAGAACGGGAATCTGAAAAAGGTTAATCCAAGGGCCCAGAGTCATCCAATTCAAAAGAGGGGCCATGTCAGCATGGTAGTTGGACCAACGCGACATTTGCACTTCTCGAGGCAACAGGGCCATCATGACACAGGTCCAAAGTTAAGTTTCCATACCCGAGGCAGACGAAAGGAAGCACCAGTGCAAAGTCCCAACCTAGCTCGAGACCATCCAAAGGAAAGCCTCGACCTGGGGGGTAGATGTTGTACGGGAAAACATGCTTTGACACGTCAAACAACGATAGCGCTCCACATGGCCCTGCAATAACCACATCAGCAGACCATCAACCCGTCATACCGCCGACCCCATGAAACCTCGGCGTTCATCTGACCCATATTGGGGGTCTCGCTAAGGTCGACCGTGCAAGGGCCAGCTGGAAGCCGGCCATATAAATGAGGGGCCCCCTGGGGTAACATTTGGATTTGGGGGATGTCTGTAATACATGCATTAATTACGACGGTGGAAGGTTGCAGGGAGTGCAGAGCCGTAATAAAGGACTAATTAGGTGAATGAATAGTCTAAAAGGTGATTAGTTGGCTATGCGTCTAGGCCCATAAGACAATAGGCACTCGAGTGCTGGGTCTACAGAGGAAACCACCTCCGGAAGTAAACTTGGGCTATAAAAGAGGGGCAAAGCCCCAAGCTCAAGAAGGTTCTTCTTTTTTCACATGTAATCAGAGAACAGAAAAATATATACAAAAGATACAGTGGATGTAGCTCTTCATTAATAGAGTGAACCACTATAAACTTCGTGTGTCCATTTATTTAGGCATTACATTTATATTTCCTTCACCACAAAGTTTACTCAAGCACTTCGCAAGCGTAATTTCGAATATACATCCGTATTAGGCCGGTAACCCTACAGGATACCAAGGGGTAACCCGGCGCAATCATGTTGACGAAATTCCACAGTCAACAGTGATTATTTTTTAAAACTTTTTACTGTAATAAAACTTGAATTCTAAACTCGAATCGGTAAAATAAACGGAACCTTAATCAAAACAAAGTTAGTGAGTATATTTTGTTGCAATACAGATAGAGTTTGTAACTACAAACCACATTATTTTAATCGAACGGTAATTAAAAAAGTGACTTACAGTATTTCAAAAAAGAGAGGTGTGTCAAGAAAGTCTCTGTAAAGTAGTAAGAATATAGGAATATTAATCAAGTTGTTAATTCACCGATGTATTTTTTTTTTACATTATATATCATTTTTATATTAATTATACTAGACATGTACTCATTAAGTACATATATCTGTGTGTAATACAATAGAAAAAATTTCGGCAATGTTATTTGTTTTGTATTTATTTCCGTGTTTTTATGCAAATATTTTGAGTGGGTTTGAAATTGGTTTTAAAATGATTTTATTTTTTGTATAAAATTAAAAATGAAAATATTTTTAATCTCAGACAGAAATTATTTTCGAAAATGCGTTTGGTAGTTTTATTAAGAGATTATTTTCAGTTTAAGAAAAAACTAAAACTCCGTTTAATTATATAATTTTCACCCACCTACCAAAAAAAAAGGCATATGCCCAAAGATATGGAAACAAAAAATGAAAAACAATTTCAAATCGTTTTCATTTTTTAAGTGATTTTACACTAAACTAAAAAATGAAATTGTTTTTGGTTTTCTTACCTTTTTTTCTCCAAACATGTTTTCCCGCTCAATCTCATTTTTTTGTCTTGAAAAATGTAAAAAATAAAAACAAAATTGGTTCTAAACATGCTACTTATTTTCTTAATTTTGTTTTTTCAACACCAACATAGACATTATTCATGAATTCAAACCTTGATATTTTTTTTCATATATTTTTATCCTTGAAATTAATAAAGGACAGATATTGGTCTCTTTTTTATTTTTATTTTTTGCTCTTTCTATTTTAGTAAAAAGAAAAAATAGAAAAAAAGCATACTTTTAATTTTTTTGAAGTAAATAGTATATTTATTTAAGCTTTTAGTAGAAAGTATTTTTGAAGTTTTTTTTTTCTCTCTCAAATTCACCCCAAGTTGCCGTCATTAACTTTCCCCAAGGTTACATAAAAATTTCCGTTCATTAACATTCTCAAATTCCTCTCATTAATTTCATCCCTTACAAAACTAGGTTACTTCCCTCTTTATAATAACAAACGACAAAAAAAAAAAGAAGAAGTAATAATTACACGATCTGACTTATTTTTAAGAGTGAATTAAAATGTGGCTTAATTATTCAAATATTACTTATACAATTGATTTTGGCCACTTTTTAGATTTGGTAATTAATTTTCATATTTTTCTCATATGTAAATTCCTTAAAAATATTAACATGGACACTTATTTATAATCTTTGAAATCCCAAAGTTTACTACGTTACTAAAACACAATTTTTGAATATTTCGCACTGTTTTCCGTGTTCTAATTTTACAGGTTCTTTTGTTTTGGTTTTTATGATGATATTGTCATCATTATAATGTTATGTATATATTCTTATAATTGTAATTTTTATTTTAATGAAATTGTGTAATTTACTTCCTGTTCAACGTTTGTTTCACATTTTTGAGCATATAGATTCTTATCAATTTAACAATTGTGTTGCTTGTATTTTAACGATATGTAATTATGAAATGCTATTATGTTTATAATTACTCTTTCAGTATCTTAATTATATTGCTAGTACTTTAATGTAATTTGGACGGTGTCTTTAGGGTAAAAGAGAGTAGTTTTTTTTTTATTTTTTATTTTTTATTTTTTTTTTTAGGGAGAATAGTTTAAAAACGGTTAGTGCTCTCACGAACTGTGGGATACTGCACTATTTAATATCTATCATCCTTAAATAATAAAAACGTTAAAATTACTTAATATCATTATTAAAGTAAAAAAATTATTATACATGCGCATTAAGCCATATACGAAATATTCACCAACTCAAATCCTATTTTAATCTACAAACTTATTTTTGTCATATGTCCCATTAATCCAACATAAAAAAAAATTACTGATATAGTCATAATTATACCACAACAAGGGAAAAAACCAAAAATACCATTTAAGGCACTCTACGAAAAAATAAACAATTATCATTAAATTAATAAAGAAAAATAAAAGTTTACAATGACATCTAATTATTTTAAATGACATAAATAATAAATTTATACAAAACCATGGTAAAATGTATATTTTTCTAAAAACAAGAAAAAAAGGAGATAAATACTCTTAAAGTGTGTAAGTTTAAATTTTCATCTCTTACTTTTAATTAATACTCTTTTTAATCAAATATCTATATTAATAAAAAAAATAGAGAATTTATCTATGATAGTGTATGAGTCTGGATTTTTATCCCTTATTCTTGATAAATACCATTTGTTAGTGTAATTATTTAATTAAAAATGTTAAAAATTAAAAGTAAATGATAAAATTTGAGTACTTTTTATTTAAGGATATTTGCCAAGATTAAAAAAAAAAAAAGGAAGCTACAGACAGTCATATTGGGCCGCTTGGCCCAAACAGATTTGACCCAAAAGCAAACAATTACGTCTTCTCCAGGCATTGCTCAACTGCGACATCGGATGAGAGCGAGGGGAACTTTATATAAATAGACTAAGTAAAATGTGTTTTTAAGTAAATAAACCACCAAAAAAATAAATTGGGTAAATAACCCAACTTCCACGTCAGCATTCCACGTCATCAATTATGGTTTTAGGGTTTTCTTTCTCCTCCTCCTCTTCCATTTCGCGCCATTTTGTTCTCCCAGCCGCCTTCAATTTCTCCTCTCTTCTTCTCAAGTCATCGTCATCGCATAACCTCATTAATATTATTATCTTGCCTATTCAACGTTTTTTTCTCGTCCAAAACGAAGTTTGAAGAAGAGCTACTAAGTAAGTCTTTCATTTTCTATATCTCTCATGGTGTTTTTCGTTGTTGTTCATATGTTTTTAAGATGAGAATGTAGTTAAAAATCCATTAAAATAGTAATTTTACATGTTAAAAGACTAGTTTACATTGTCTGATATGATAAAGATCCGCCGGGTTTAGGAAAAAAAAAGGTTTGTTCTTGGTCGGTTCGTGGTCTGTTCTTAGTCTGTTCTTGGTTTGTTCTTATAACATGGTCGGTTCTGGTCGGTTCTTGGTCTGTTCTTATAACATGGTCGGTTCGTGGTCGGTTCTGGTCGGTTCTTGGTCTGTTCTTATAACATGGTCGGTTCGTGGTCGGTTCTGGTCGGTTCTTGGTCTGTTCTTATAACATGGTCGGTTCGTGGTCGGTTCTGGTCGGTTCTTGGTCTGTTCTTATAACATGGTCGGTTCTTAGTCTGTTCTTGGTATGTTCTTATAACATGGTCGGTTCTTGGTCTGTTCTTGGTCTGTTCTTATTGCACTGTTAGTTTTTAGTCTGTTCTTATTGCACAGTCGGTTCTTAGTCTGTTCTTGGTCTGTACTTAGGTTGTTCTTATTATATGGTTTGTTCTTGGTCTGTTCTCATTATATGATATGTTCTTAGTCTGGTCGTGGGATATTTGGTTTGGTTTAATGACATATTATTATCTTGATTAAATTTTTGCAGTTTGAAAATCTAAATAATGGCTCAGTGGAGGATTTTTTTTGACATTGGAGGAAAATGGGATGAGACTGAAAGTTGTTGGGTGTGGCATACAGATTGTAATTTAATTGGCATATATATGGATGAGAAGGATACGCTCGCGGGGTGGCACGGGCGCGTGCGCAGGGTGGCACTGGCGACCAAAACACAATAATATAGATAACATACCAGAACCGACCAGAACAGACCAAGAACAGACCAAGAACAGACTCTTGTAAAAAATTAGAGAACATACAATTTTTCATATTTTTTAGACTTTTTAGGTATTAATAAACATTGTACTTTATAAAAGTGAAAAAAAAATTGTTAGAAATGAGAAAACCAAGAACAGACTAAGAACATACCAAGAACAGACTCTTGTAAAAAATTAGAGAACATACAATTTTTTATATTTTTTAGACTTTTTAGGTATTAATAAACATTGTAGTTTATAAAAGTAAAAAAAAATTGGTTAGAAATGAGAAAACCTAGAACAGACCAACAACAGACCAAGAACAGACTCTTGTAAAAAATTAGAGAACATACAATTTTTCATATTTTTTAGACTTTTTGGGTATTAATAAACATTGTAGTTTATAAAAGTGAAAAAAAATGGTTGTTAGAAATGAGAAAAC
>NW_010367018.1:120086-132720 GCF_000414095.1 Morus notabilis
AAAATAACTTGTTGAATATGATAAATTTTAAATGCAATGCAATGCCAATAATAAACATATTGCAATAATGTTGTGTATCTATTTTACAACCAAAACAACTAACATTTCATATACTAGGAGTCACTGGCCTCTTCAACTTTTCAATTGGCATTTCTGTTTCGAGGTCTAGATTCTGCCTGATTACCTCCAAAGCCTCGATCTTTGATTTCATTGTCACTTTCACTGGGAAATATTGCCGCACAGGATCCATGATCATTTTTAGATGTTCGATCCCAAGAAGTTCACTTGTGTTGTACTTTGGGAGGTCATACTGAAAAAGAAGAAAAAACACACCGGTCAGAACCGACCAAAATGACAGAACCGACCATAATAGACAGAGAAACCAACAAGAACCGACTGAACCGACCATGACCCGACCCAAAATCCCCGCAGAACCGACCAAACAGACAGAACCGACCAAAACTGACCTAAACCGACCAAGAACCGACCACCAACCGACCAAGAACTGATCTCACCAAGAACCGATCCCTCTCGACAAGAATCGACTACGAACCGACCACTAGAAATGACTTAAAACCGACCTAGAACCGACTGAGAACAGACCAGAACCAAAACTGACTAAGAACCGACTATGAACAGACCAATGTTGCTTATATTAAGTTTTTGTTCTTGCAAAAATATATAAGAAAAAGTAAAACAAGAATATTAACTCAGCAGATTCTGTTGCCTCGTCGACAACTGTTCAGGAAATGGCCGTTTTAGTTGAGGAAGAAGAGCTGGTTTTTTATGCCATTTTAGTCGGATTTTGGTGAGCAGGTGGTCGGTTTTTGTGGTCGGGAATTTGGTGAGTGGTCGGGGTCGATTTTTGGTCGGTTTTAGTGGGAAGGGAGTTGGTTTTTGATGAACGGTCGGTGTTTGGTGAGTGGTCGGTCGGCCGAGACGAGAGAGATCAGAGAGTGGATCGGAGAGAGAGAGAGAGAAATAGGTGAGAGGAAAGCCGGCGGTCGGTCGTGAGGTTGGTGACTGATCGGAGAGAAAAGTCGGCAGTTGGCGAGAGGTGATCGGAGAGAAAAACTAGTGGTCGGTCGTGAGAGAGCTCAGTCGGGGGAGAGAGGGTCGAGCGGTCGATTTCGGGGGGAAGAGAGGGTCGAGCGGCGGTCGATTTTGTGAGGAATGAGATTTTTGAAAATACCTAGGACTAATAGGACCCATTTTTTGCCACGTAAGATACACGTCATCATTTTTTTATTATAAAAAAAAACTGGTCTATTTCCTCAAATTCTGATTTTCTCTGGTCTCTTTTATCAAATTTTCTCTGAGAGCGAAGGCTGAATTCGTAACTCTCCCTCTGATTCCGCAACACAGCGCTGACCAAGACACTCCCCTCCAGGAGTTTGTTATTTGTGCCTATGTTTCCAAGTTTTGTATGTGAGCCCCTCAGCCATGAGGAAATCAGAAATTCAGAACCCGAAGTGGAAGAAGTAATAGACGAATTAGAAGAAGAAGAAGATGATGACGGAGGAAGAGGAGGACAAAAACCATCGCATCGCCATTATCAGTCTTCACGGGACTTCTCTTCATATTCCAAATCGATCGCCGAAGAACACGCTCGTAGAGGCACCACCTCCGTCGATTTCAAGATCTCCAAAGCTCGCTAACAACTTCTTTCAATTGACCCTGCCGACGACGGTGAGAACGAGAGCTCCGAATCGGAACCCACCAGACAAGTAACGATCTCTCTCATTTTTCTCTAAATTAATTATTCTAACTCTAACGCATGTTTACGAAAGGTTTACAGAAATTTCTTGCTGGTTTTTAGGAGGATTATACGCCGGAAGAGTAGGATGATGAGGAAGTTGATGAGATTGTCAAGCCTTCTATAAACAAATGCTTGCGCCTCGCCGCTGATTCGTCTGCAAGACGACCAGTGAAATTGACAGAGGAGTAATTCTTTCTTCTTATTAGGAAAATAGAAAAGAAGAAAAATCATTCTCATTTCTTACGGTGAAAAGGGTAACAACCCATTTACGTATAAAGGTACTGTCTCTGAGTTTGTTAGCTAATAAACTTTCTCTAGAATATTTTTACCTACACAGCTAGCATAACACAAAATAAAAAGGGCTAATAAAACAAAAATTAGAAATATGGTTTAATTATCCTAATACTTTCCCTCAAGATGGAAAGTACAAACTATGAATTCCCATCTTGTTTAAAAGAAGCATAAACTGAGTAGAATGAAGAGCTTTAATAAGAAGATCTGCAAGCTGATTGTGAGTTGAAACATGCATGGTTTTTAAGACTCCATCTTGGATCTTTTCTCGCACAAAATGACAATCAATTTCGATGTATTTGGTGTGTTCATGATAGACCGGGTTGGCAGCAATGTGAAGGGCAGCTTGATTGTCACATTAAAGAATAGCTGGTCCCTGGTGATCAACTTTCAATTCCTTAAGCAAACCAAGCAACCAAACAATCTCACAAGTGGTGTTTGCCATAGATCGGTACTCAGCTTCCGTAGAAGAGCGAGAGACCACTTGTTGCTTCTTAGATTTTCATGAAATGAGAGAGGATCCAAGGAAAATACAGAAGCCAGTAAGGGAGCATCGAGTGTCTGGACAAGTCCCCCAATCCGCATATGAAAAGTCCTTGAGCTGTGTAGTTGAAATCGAAGGGAAGAAAAGTCCCTGACTAGGAGTTCTCTTAATGTATTGCAAAATCCGCATAGCTGTTCGAAGATGCACAGTGCGTGGAGCTGCCAGAAATTAACTGAGACGGTTTACAGAGTAGTTAAGATCAGGACGTGTGATAGTGAGATATATTAGCTTTCTAATTAATCTTCGGTAGCTTGTAGGATCCTCAAGTAAGTCACCATCAGATTGTGAGATTTTCAAATTAGGTTCCATAGGGACGGAAACAGGTTTGCAACCCAAATATCCTGCTTCGGACAGCAACTCTAGAGCATATTTTCTTTGACAAAGAGAAATACCAGCAGCGGATCTAGCAACCTCGAAACCCAAAAAATACCTTAGTGCTCCCAAGTCCTTCATCTTGAACCGTCCATTGAGGGCTGCCTTTAGAGTATCCACGGCAGTTTGCTCATTGCTTGCTATTATAATGCCATCAACATACACCAAGAGAGCCAAGAAGGAATTAACATGAGATTTGGTGAATAGGGAATGGTCACAATCCGATTGTGTGAACCCTTCTGAACACTTGAGAACTTGTGAAACTATTGCCGAGACGCTTGCTTCAAGCCATAGATTGATTATGGAGCCTGCAAACCGCATTAGGAGGTAAGATCTCCCCCTTTCCACCAACATAGCCAGGTGAAAGTGTCATATAAACTTCTTCAGTGAGGTCTCCATGGAGGAATGCGTTGGTCACATCAAGCTGAGTAAGAGACCAACCAAAAACAGTAGCTAAAGAAAGCAAAACTTTGACTGTAACAAGCTTTGCGACAGGGGAGAAGGTGTCCAGGAAGTCAATGCCATGTTGTTGTGTGTAACCTTTCGCAATGAGGCGGGCTTTATGCCTTTCAATAGTTCCATCAGCGTGAAACTTGGTCTTGTACACCCATTTGCAACCCACCGGGTGTTTGCCATGAGGAAGAGGCACGATAGACTAGGTGTTGTTGCTTTCCAAAGCCTGCAACTCAACATTCATTGCATCACGCCACATCTGAGACTCAATAGCTTGAGAGAAAAATTTTGGTTCGGTATGGGATGAGAGAGACAAGACAAAGGTCCGGTATGGCTGGGACAACTTGTGATAACTAAGAAAGGAGGATATGGGATGAGAAGTAGAGTGGGATGGACTGAGAATGGAAGAGGAAGAGGAAGGTGACTGTGTAACTAAGGAACAATGATAATCAGACAGAGAAGAGGGTGGTTTGGTGAGTCGTTGTGGTTGGCAGGTAGGAGAAGGAGGCTTAGCTTGGATGTAAGAGGAAGATGAGTTAGGGGAGGAAAGAGATTCATGAGAGGAAGGAAGGGGTGTGGGAAGCACTCGGTCAGTGAAGAAGTCATGGAGAGCAGGACCGGGAGGGGAATTAGCAAAAAGAAAGATGAATTCATGAAACATCACATTACGGGAAATGTAAGTTTTGTTGCTATCTAAATCGAGTAATTTGTAACCTTTATAACCAAAAGGGTAACCAAGAATTACTGAGGCATGAGCCCGAGGGGCATACTTTGTGCGGTGATTGGGAAGAGTTGAACCATAACATAAACATCCAAAGGTGCGAAGGTGAGTATAAGGTGGTTTCTTATTATTCAAAGGTTCAAAGGGGTTTTTGTTAGAGAGCAGTGGAGATGGTGTATGGTTGATGAGGTAAACTGCAGTCAAGACATAATCACCCCAATAACAAAGAGGTACACATGATTGAAACAAGAGGGCACAAGCTATATTAAGAATATGTTGATGTTTACATTCAACGACTGAATTTTGCTCAAGTGTGTCGACACAAGAATGATAAGGAAGAATGCCTTTAGAACGGAAAAAATCAAGGAATGCCAATTCAGGAGCATTATCTGAGCGAACCGATTTAATTTTAGTATTATATTGAGTGAAAATTAAGTTGTAAAAGGCAGAAAAAATGGTAAGAACATCGAATTTGGCATGCAATAAATAAACCCAAGTAGCACGAGTGCAATCATCAACTATGGTAAGAAAGTATTTCTGTCCAGCAGGAGTTGCAACATGAAAAGCACCCCAAACATCAATATGCACCAAATCAAATGGTTTGGGAGACATGTTATTATGAGAAATAAAGGGAAGTTGTTTCTGTTTGGCCATATGACAAATTTGACAATGAGAAGATAAATGAGATAAGGAACCAGGGATTTATAATTCATTATGTAGAATTTGAAGTTTTACATGAGATGGATGCCCAAGCCAAAAATACCAGACATCACTTTGACATTGCAGCACAAGAAAATAAAGAGTTGCAAATAGGATTCCCTACTTCTAAAAGATAGAGGTTGCCTTGGCGTCTACCCCTCCCAATCGTCAAGCCCTGAATGAGGTCCTGGATGACACATGAATTAGAGAGAAAGTTAACACGACAATGATGGTTGAGGGTAAGAGCGCTGACACTGAGCAGATTGAAAGAGAACATGGGAACAAACATGACATTGTCCAAAACCAAAGAATCAGATAATGTGATTGTGCCGAGTCGATTAACAATAACGGTGTTACTATTAGGGAGAGTGATGGTGATCGGGTCAATAAGTGTGGAATGAGAGAAACAAGATAAATTTGAGCAAACATGATGTGTGGCACCAGTATCAATTACCCAAGCGTCAAGAGGAACGGAGGGATGCGAAAGAGAAAGAAGAGAACAAGAATTACCATGGACGTGGGAAACAGAGGATCTCGGAGCTGATGGAGAATCAGATGTGTCAATGGCCGAAACATGGAGCTGCGAGCTGAGGTAGACAATGAGCTGTTGAACTTGATCAGTGGTGAGAGAACTTGGTGGTGAAGATGATCCCATGGCTGCTGCTGCCGTGGGCGGTGAAGAGAACGAAGGGTTCTTGGGACGCTCAGAGGAGGAGACAAAGTGATGTGTGGATTGAAGGGAGTGCTGGGCCCGAGTCTGTTGGGCATGTGGTGTCCTGGGCCGAGGCTTGTATCCTGGTGGGAAACCATGTAACTTGTAGCAACGATCCACAGTGTGGCCAGTAAGCCCACAATGAGAGCAGATAGGTCGATCACGCATCGGCTTACTCGGAGCAAATGAAGCAGCGGTGACGGCCGGAGTAGGAAGAAGGGGCAAAGGTGAAGGGACACTGAAGGAGCCAGAGATGGAGAACTAGAGCCAATAGAACATTGTCGTTCTTCTTGAACAACAAGATTGAATACCTTCGAAACAGAGGGTAAGGGGTCAAGCATCAAGATCTGACCACGCATTCTGGCATAGGATTCGTTGAGACCCATTAGAAACTGCATGACATATTCTTGTTGTTGATAATCCATCCATGCTTTCATACCTCCACACTGATAGATAGGGACAGGCTGAAAATTTTTGAGCTCATCCCACAAGATCTTCAAGCGAGTGTAGTAGGTGTTGACATCAAGGGATCCTTAAGACAACCTGTGCAGTTGTTGTTTGATTTGAAAGATGCGTGGAGCGTTATTCTGAGGAAATGGATTGTGCAGATCGGATCAAACAGCTTGAGCACTCTCAAGATAGAGGAGGCTGTCGGCAATTTACTTAGAAACTGCGTTGAGGAGCCAAGACGTAACCATACTGTTACATCTAGACCAGACACCGGCGGAGGGGTCCTCTAGATGTGGCTACAGAAGAGCACCATCAACAAATCTAAGCTTGTTTTTGGAATTAAGACCCATGAGCATGGCGCGACTCCAAGTGTTATAGTTGGGGCCGGTAAGAATGTGAGAAACAAGGGCTAGGTCGGGATGATCGCCACTGTGAAGAAAATAGGGGCTGTGGCTATTATCCATGGCAGAAAAGTTGGGAATAGACGTAGTAGTAGTAGAAGAAGGAGGAGTGAGTGCTTGGAACCGATTGGTATTATTAGGATTATTATATGGGGGTTTTGCTGACCACCACCACCTCGAGCCATACTCAGAGATTGAAAGAAGAAGGAAGAGAAGAAAGAGAAGCAGAGGAAGAAAATTGATCTGATACCATATTAGGAAAATAGAATGAAAAGAAGAAGAAACATTTTCATTTCTTACGGTGAAAAGGGGAACAACCCAATTACATATAGAGGTACTGTGTTAGGACTCCCTGTTCTAGACAAAAATTATACGTTGAGCTAAGGAAAACAATAGGAATCCGAAGAAACAACCAGAATGGCCTGGTTCCTTTGATTGAATGATAATTAAATACGTACAGGGAAAACAAAATACAATACTGGAAATTAAAGATGGAGGTGAATTCGAGGACCCCTCCTAACCTCCACAGACTCAAGTCTTCTCTTAATTCTCGTACCTTACATTCTCTAGCCGTAGGCTATTTATTTCACAATCCTCTAACTAACTCCCCTTCCCCATATTTGACCCTTGCACACATCCCCATAACCCATAATTGTATTCTAACAACGCCCTTTACCCTTGCCTTGATCCAGTGATAGCCAATTTCCCCTCTTGCCCCTGCTCCTTCTTACTCCTTCTCGCATACACAAACTTGAGGGCTGGAGTGCCCCCCTCTCAAACCCGACCTTGTCCCCAAGGTCGAAGTCTGGAAACTGTTCAGCAATGGTCACCAGCGGCTCCCAGGTAGCATCCTCCCGCGATAACCCCTTCCACTGCACCAATACCTCATGTACTTGGCACCCTCCTACAGTCACAAACCGGGAGTCCAAAACTGAAACTGGCTAAACCAGGAGCTCCAACGCATCAGTCAATTGTTCCGGCAAAGCCAGACCGCTGTACTGCTGCCCCTTAAAGGCTTTAAGCTAATAGACGTGGAAGACTAGGTGGATTTTGGAGCTCTCCGGCAACTTGAGGTGGTAAGCAACTGGCCTGACCTTAGCTAGAACGGTAAAAGGTCCATAAAATCAAGGGCTAAGTTTTTCATTGACTTTACGTGCCAATGACCTCATGAAATAGGGCCACATCTTTAGTAAAACCAGATCACCAAGGGCGAAGTTGACCTCCCTGCGGTGCTGATAAGCAAAATGCTTCATGCGCTGCTGTGCTAAGAACAAATGATCCTTGAAGGCGTCTAGCATGAGATTGCGCTACTGGAGCTGGACATCGACCTCATTGACGGCTGTTGATCCTTCGGGAAAATGATACAGGGGAGGAGGTTCACGGCCATACACTACTTGGAAAGGAGAGTACTTGGTTGAAGCATTATATGTAGTATTAAACCAATACTCTGCCCAAGGTAAAAACGACAGCCACTACCGCGGCTTGTCACAGGCGAGGCATCGGAGATATGTTTCCAAACACCGATTTGTAACTTCCGTTTGGCCGTCCGATTAGGGATGATAAGCTGTGCTCGGGTGCAACTTTGTTCCCTAGAGTCTGAACATCTCGCGCCAGAAATGGCTCATAAAAATCGAGTCGTGGTCGCTGACTATGGAGTGGGGAAATCCATGTAATCGGATGATCTCACGGACAAACAAGGCAGCCACCTGGGCAGCTGTATAGAGGTGCGCCAAGGGACAAAAATGCGCATACTTGGATAGGCGATCGACGATGACTAAAATAGTATCCATCCCTCGTGACTTTGGAAGGCCACCGATAAAATCCATAGAGACATCCTCCCAAATCCGAGCTGGAATAGGCAGTGGTTGTAGTAGCCCTGCTGGCGACAAAGCTTCTATTTTCGAATGTTGGCACGTCTCACACTTGTCCACATAATCCTTTATAGCCTTTTTCATTCCCTTCCAAAAGAAAATGGCTGCTATCCATTTGTATGTCCGTAGGAAACCGGAGTGCCCCCCAACCACCGAGTCATGGAAGTCATGCAACACCCAGGTGATCCAAGCCGATGATGGGGGCAGGACCACGCGGTCCCGAAAATAGAGCAGCCCTTGGCGAAAACCAAAGCCCTCCCGCAGAGGCTGATCTTGCTGCACGGCAGAAATAAGCCTGGCGCAGTCCAGATTTGTTTGTTGGTCTCTTTTAAGGCCCTCGATGTCAAAATGATGGGGAATAGATAAGGTTGCGAGGGATGCATCTGCTGCAGTTCCACGCCGAGACAAGGCATCTACGGCCTTGTTTGTTGCACCTCGTTTATATTGAACTTCAAAGTCGTAACCGAGTAACTTGGCAACCAAGCGTAGCTGCTCAGGTGGCAGAACCCGCTGATCCAAGAGAAAACGTAGGCTCTGCTGGTCCGAGCGCACGACAAAGTGTCGCCCCAGGAGGTAGTGTCTCCATTTCTGCACCGCGAGCACAATGGCCAGGAGCTCGCGCTCATACACCGAAGACAGCCGAGATGTGGCAGAAAGCACCTTGCTAAAGTAAGCAAGGGGTCGGCCATCCTGCATTAAAACGGCGCCAACCCCGGTTCCTGAGGCATCGGTCTCTACCACAAATAATTTGGTGAAGTCCGGCATGGCCAAAACGGGTAGTTTTGTCATCACTGTCTTCAATTGAAGGAAGGTTGCAGCCGCCTCGTTGGCCCAAAGGAAAGCCCCTTTTTTAAGCAGTTTGGTGAGAGGGCGGGCAATGGTACCATATCCCCTCACAAACCACCTATAGTAACCCGTAAGGCCTAAAAATCCACGGAGGTCCCTTACATTCTGAGGGGTCAGCCAGGAGACCATGACCTCGACCTTGGATGGGTCGGCCGACACCCCCTCCGAAGAAATGACATGGCCGAGGTATTCCACCCTCTACTGGCCGAAGACACATTTTTTGTAGTTAGCAAATAAGGTTTCCTGTTGTAAGACCATGAGGACCTGCCTTAGGTGACCACAATGTTCTTCCCATGACCTGCTGTAGACTAGTATATCATAAAAAAAAATCAGTACAAATTTGCGGAGAAAAGGGCGAAATACCATGTTCATTCGTGATTGAAATGTGGCCGGCGCATTGGTGAGGCCAAAGGGCATAACGAGGAACTCGTAATGCCCCTAATGAGTGCGGAACGCCGTTTTTTCCACATCACCTTCCCGCACCTGTATCTTATGGTAACCCGCCTTCAAATCCAATTTGGAAAAAACTGAAGCTCCATGTAGCTCATCCAATAGCTCGTCGATGATCGGAATCGGGAATTTATCCGGAACCGTAAGCTAATTTAAGGCTCGGTAGTCAACACAAAATCTCCAACTACCGTCCTTTTCTTAACCAACAGTACCGGGCTGGCGAAAGGGCTACTGCTAGGCCTGATGATGCCTGAAACTAGCATGTCCGACACCAATTTTTCTATTTCCCCTTTTTGTATCTGCGGGTACCTGTAGGGCCGAATGTTGGGAGGAGTCGCCCCTTCTCGTAGGATTATCCAGTGATCCCTCGCCCTATGCGGTGGTAGCCCTCTTAGGGTATCAAAAACGTGGTGGAAACGCCAGAGAAGTCCATCAAATTCCGGAGGCAAGTTGGGCGTTTCCACATCTGGCCCTTCTGCCTCTACAGTGTTTAATTCCAGGAGCACCCACACCTCCCGTGCTTGACAAAAGCGAGTTAAGGAACGTAAACTTACCAGAGAATAGCTGAGGGATGGATCCCTAGTCCACTGTACCCAACTTCCCTCTTGCTGGAATTTCATGGTGAAATTCGCCCAATCTGCCCGAACCTCTCCCAGGGTACGTAGCCAGGTAATGCCCAAAACCACTTCCGCACTGCCTAATTCAAACGGGAAGAAGTCCTCGATCACCCAGTGTCCCTGTATGTAAATCCGTACCCCTCGGTACACCCCTTTTTGTTGAAAACTCATGCCGTTGCCCACCTGAATCTTGCGCCACACGGATAAGTCTGTTGGTAGGGCCAGAGTCCGCACCAGCTTAGTTGAAATGAAAATGTGGGAGGCCCCACTATCGACCAGCACGATGACTTCCCTGTCGCCGATTGTTCCTCGCAATTTCATGGTCTTTGCGGAGGCAAATCCCCGAAGGGAGTTAAGTGAAAGATCGACGTTACCTTCGGTGGTCTCCACCGGTACGGTTGTTGCTTCAACCGGTTCCTCCCGAAGGTCCTCCTCCTGGTCGGAGTCTTCCCCGGAGACGAGAAGGACCTGAAGCTGTCGGAGCTTACAGCGGTGTCCCGGGCTAAACTTTTCATCGCACCGGAAACAAAGCCCCCGTGCCCGTTTTTGTTGTATCTCCTCGTAGGAGAGCCTTCGGAAAGGTGAGCCGCCGTTAGCCGCCGCCCCCACTGCCCCTCCAGGAGCCTCTTGGTGTCGCGGTGCTATGGGGAGGTCGCGCGGTGCTTGGGATCGAAGGGAGCCCTCTGGAGTGCTCGAGAAGCTAGGGCTATGGTTATAACCCGGTTTACCCCAATAATCAATCCGGTTGCTCCGACCCGCCCGACCCTTCCGTACCCGATCCATTGCCTCCAGCCTATCTTCCACCTGCTGGGCCAAGTCCATAGTCTCGGACAGCCCAATGGGCCTGTGCATCTTCACCTCCGCCCGTATATCCTCCCTCAGGCCATTGAGGAAAGTGCTTCTGTAAACCTTCTCGAGAATGCCGCTCAGAGTCACCGCTAAGGCCTCGAACCCTTCCCGGTACTTTGCCACCGTTCCCCCTTGCCGAAGCGCCATTAATCTCTCGGTGGGGTCTCCTTCCCACGACAGGCTGAACCGCTGAAGGATGGCTGCCCGCCGCTCCTGCCACGCGCCCCCCCCCTGCCACTCTTCGAATGGCTCCTGTGAATCAAGCCATTGATACCAGTTAGGGGCTTGACCTTCCATGCATACGGAAGCAGCTAGGATCTTCTCGCCTTCGACCACTTCATTGACGGTGAAATAACGCTCGGCCTTGAAAATCCATCCATGAGGATCCTCCCCATGGAACAAGGGAAGTTCCAGCTTCTTTCCCCGGTGTTCCCCTCGATTTCGCACTCTCTCCGGCGACTTGTGGCGGGGGTATCCCATTCTTCCCCTCGCTGGCTCCCCCCTCGGCGGACTGAACTTGCCTCGGCTTGGCTGCAAGGCTTCCCTCCGTGGGGGCGTCTGATCATTCCTTCCCCGCCCTGGAGAATTGAACTCGCCCCGTTGCCGCCTGGGTGGTGACCGGTCGATGCGCGCTTGCCTCACCATTAATTCCTCCAGCCTTGCGATTGAGCCCTAGAGCCCGTCGATCTTGGTTCCCATGGAAGCCATCTCACCTTGTACTTCGCCGAGGCGTGCTCCCAACGTCCCCACGTCCCCTTGGAGGCGAGGAACTGGGCTCACCATGTCCCCGAAGGATTGCAGAGAGTCCTGGAACCCATTCAA
The DNA here is from genome assembly GCF_000414095.1 of Morus notabilis. Taxonomy (NCBI): domain Eukaryota; kingdom Viridiplantae; phylum Streptophyta; class Magnoliopsida; order Rosales; family Moraceae; genus Morus; species Morus notabilis. The sequence goes on from NW_010367018.1 coordinate 131,944, forward strand.
TCTCCTCTCCAACAACGTGAAACAATCTGTTTGGTTTGCCATGGATCGGTGCTCTGATACCAAAACTGTTAGGACTCCCTCTGTTCTAGACAAAAATTATACGTTGAGCTAAGGAAAACAATAAGAATCCGAAGAAACAACCAGAATGGCCTGGTTCCTTTGATTGAATGATAATTGTTCGCCAAAAACTCTATGCATAAAATGACTCCACGCAAGCGCACGCAATCGAACAAGTAATATAGTAATGAGTAAAGTATCGTGTCCACAGGGACTGAGTTAATGAGGAATTCTATTACAAAAACCAGTTTTATCAATATGATTGAAAATAGTTTGAATGCCAAATGCAGACAAGAGGTAAAAATCAACAAGATCTGAGCTTAGAGTTGTGATTTAATGATGGATGAAGGCTAGGATTACTGATTTCCCCTCGGTTGCAACTCTGACCACGATTTGCTATACGATTGCTGTAGCAAAGTTCATCTAGTCAACCTAAAATTCTACATAATCATCTTCCGACAGATTTATGCTTGTAATTCCTTAAACCAAACCAACATATTCCTATGTGTTTTAGTTTACAAACCTGACGTTAACATCAATTTTAATCGGTTGTACAAGATAATAGTATATTCCTATACTATCTCTTACATTATCCAAGCTAGATCTAACTCAACCAACCTTTCCAGAATTAGCTTAAGTTTGTGTTTTCTTACTAAATGATGGCCTGTCACTTAATAGAAAGTAAACAATAAATATGCTTGAATAAACCAGATGAAAATT
>NW_010367018.1:133197-134702 GCF_000414095.1 Morus notabilis
CCCCCCTCCTGGTGCTCTTACAGCTGTCCAGACTTGATAGCGTCAGTGCTTGGACCACTACCAGCGCTAAAAGACAAACTGCGCCAGCTTGCTAATTTTTGGTTGCTCCTGCTTTTGCTGCGACTTTACTGTAGCAATGCTATGGCATTGGGGGCATTTCAACATTTGTGTTTTCCACCGCGCTTTTCTCACCAAAAGCCTACGTCAGCACCTCCTGTGGACATCATGCACTAAGTTCCCAGGGTCAATGCAATGAGTTGAATTTAGGAATAACTTCAAAATATAGCAAGATTTCCCATAAATAACGACTTTCTGCCACACGGAAAAAGATTAATAAATGCTATTCAAAATACTAACACAAAGGCATTTTACCCGGAGAATATAAACAAATATTAAGCCTAAAAGTATGCTAAATAACTCTATTTCTGTGAGTTATCACACCCCCAAACTTAAGTCATTGCTCGACCTCGAGTAATGCCTAACAACACAAAACAAAACAACAAAACACAATATCTAAACACAAAATAACACAAATTTCTGCTTTGGCTGCTGAGCAAGTTGATTCTCCATTCTCCAACAATGCCTCTAGAGTCCCAGCTCATTTCCAACCGACTCTTCATCCAATCTCAGATCAATCTGCCATTCTGCCCACTCCACAAATGACATTCCTCTAATAGTGAGTGTGTGGGACCATAGCTAACCATCCTTGTTTCACCTAGGTTGCTTGAATCACGATCCTTGAGCCTAGCTTTTGGTCTAATAAGCTGATTGCTTGACCCCTCTCCTGGTGCTCTAGAGAACCAAACGCCTAAGGCTTTATTCAACCCGTAGTCTACCTCTAAGGGCACTAGGTGGGTGCATACATATAACCCTTTTTGAACTCTTTTTTTTTTTTTTTTTGTATTTCCTCATTTCCCTGCTGCCTTTTTACGCGAATGCCAACATTGGTGATGAAGGCACCCGGTTACTCAACAACGCCACAAACCAGATTTGCTTTTAGCACACTCATATCCCGAACTGCTGTTTGACGTAAAAGTACACATGGGGCTCATGTTACTCCTGGTTACTAGGCAGCTCGGAATAGTGGAGTATAGATTTTTTTTTTTTTTTTTTTATATAGTTCCACCCTTTTCAATGATTTACCCTAAACGTTTGGCCCCCCCTGAACTTAACTTCAAGGGCATCACACAATCAGTTCTATGACCCTAAGCTCTCACAATGACTCAAAACTTCCTAGGCTTTCCAATGGACAACTGTGCTATGATCTAACGTGCTAAATTTCACATGATAACATTCATGGAGCTACTTAACCACAGATATCACCAAGATTTAATTCTTGCCAAATTGTTATACAAGCTGAAACTTTTGACACATTGCATTTTTCATTGAATATCTTTTGACCAACACAACTGCAGCAAGACCAAAGCATGTATTCTTTTTTTTTTTTTTTTTTTGAAAACAACATATGCTAATAAACAACAGACTCAAACAACGGGAATTAAACA
>NW_010367018.1:134759-136331 GCF_000414095.1 Morus notabilis
ACAAACTACCAAGAACAAACAGATACTAAAAACAACTGAAATATAGACAAAGCAAAAATGGGGTAGAAAATTGATACTCCCTGGGCAGGGTAAGCAGGGCGCCTACCCTGTTACTCCTCTTCTTCTTCCTCTGGCTGGACCAAGGCACTGTCCTCAGAAACAACGGGCTCCAGCACCTCTTCAGGAAATTCAAGGAATGGGAACACCGGCTTGGGGAAGTTTTTCTGAAGAGATTTCTTCAAGGCGTTGTCTCGTTGCTCGGCGTAGGCCCAATATTGCTGCTGCTGCTTATGCATCCGCTGCATCATTTCCATCATCTCAGCCTGCTGAATTTCCTGGAGAGTGATTCGTTGTTCCATCATGCGGAGTGAGCTGATTATTCCCGCATCCTGACCTCTGCTACTCGATTCGGCCGCATGTCCGCTGGTTGCGGCCTACCCCGGCAGGTCTGGCTCCTCATCCTCATCGGAGGACTGCTCAGCTGGAGGGTCTCCTTCTGGCTGATTCTGTGCCAACCGTGCTAAGGTCAGGGTGGTGATTGCTCCACGCGAGGACAACGTCTCCTCATGAGGAAATACCGGCGCGCCACTATTTTGACACAGTCCTGAAATGAGTGCGGGAAACCACAAGCTACCTTTAGCCTTTCGAGCACACGTCTGGAGTTCCCTGCTGATTATTTTGCCGACATTGATTGGGCAGCCTACCAGGACAGAATCCAGCAGTCGCATTCGGTTCTTGGACACTGTGTGCATCGTCGTGGAGGGCAGTAGGCAGGTCTTCAAGAAATGGTACCAAATTCTGCTCTGCGGGGCAAGGCTGCTCCTTTGCACCGTCAAAGCACCCTGCTTGGAGACGCTCCATTTGGTGCCTGGGACACAAAGACGCTCCAGCATGCTGTTTAGCTGAGTTGCATCAACCGTCGCTGCAAACTCAGAGTGCAGATCAACCGAGGCCTCTAGCCCATAGAAACGATTTATCGTCTCTGGGTCAACTGGAACCTGAACACCCCCGGGTGTACACATGCTGTTGCCCTTCTTGAGTGAAGTGGGCGTAGAACTCTCGGACGAGAGGGACTACTGCGGCCGGCGGGTGAGAACAGAAAACTCTCCAATTTATGGCATTGATGACCGAAGCTATGCTCTCATCATACCCCATATTAGGGGCGCTGGTCAGCAAGAACCCCTTTTCGGGGTTGAAAGAACGCCGGTAGATGCACTGGTCGTACCGGACTTCCGCTGCTATTGAGGAAAATGTCCGGTAACTAATCTGTGGGTTCCTTGACATGCGACCCACTCTTTCGTTGGCTGGCCTCTTCGTGCGCACCATTTCGGGATCGGCGACGAAAAAAGCGGCTCAACTATAAAAAATTTCGACCCCAAAGCTGAAATTGAAATTATGCAGAAAAACTTCTCTTGACGAATCTAAATAGGGGAAAGCCTCAACAGTAGAATCAACACCAATTGGGCCCCTTGGATTCGAGTGCGCACCAGGCTGCGGTCACGGCTGATCAGTGGGGTTGACGGCGCAGGAGAAAGGGATGCCACGGAAACACTTGGTAGGGCTGGTAGGTTT
>NW_010367018.1:136389-138245 GCF_000414095.1 Morus notabilis
TTTTGAATGAAAGCGATAGGGCATGTTGCCCCTTTTTATCCCCCGTGTTTTTTTTATTTTTTTTTATTTTTTTAAACATTGCTACAGCAAAATTTTTATTGAGAAGAATTTTGCTGCAGCAAAATTCTAGACTCAGCCCTCCCTGTCCTTTGAGCTAAAACCTTCCTTTCTCCCGCCAACATTACTTCTGCCCAACGCCTTCCTGGATAACAATAACGCTCTTCACAACAGAAATAAAAAGCCATTACAAAAACTAAAAATCAAAGGACATATAGGAATTAAAAGTATAGGGTTGCCTCCCTCAAGCGCTTATTTTAACGTCTTCAGCCTGACTCGGCCGTGCTCTTATGCGTCTTGAAGTGAGATGGAGGTTTTCTGGCGAATAATCTCGTCACCCCAGTAGTGCTTTAGTCGCTGGCCGTTCACCTTGAAGGTTCTCCCTGAATCTGCAGCTGCTATCTCTACTGCCCCATGTGGATAGACTTGATGTACCACAAAAGGACCTGACCATCTGGACTTCAATTTCCCTGGAAATAATTTCAACCTGGAATTGAAAAGTAGAACCTGCTGCCCAACTTCAAACTGTCGAGGAATGATTCTTCTGTCATGCCATTTCTTAGTTTTCTCCTTATATAATTTGGCACTTTCATATGCTAGCAGCCGGAATTCCTCCAGTTCATTCAGCTGCAACAAACGCTTCTCTCCTGCTAAATTGAGGTCCATGTTCAGCTGTTTTACTGCCCAATATGCTCTATGCTCCAACTCCACCGGTAAGTGGCATGCCTTCCCAAAGACTAGGCGGAATGGGGACATTCCCAGCGGTGTCTTGAATGCTGTTCTGTATGCCCATAGAGCATCCTCCAATCTCAGCGACCAATCTTTTCTATTTGGGTTGACCACCTTCTCTAAGATGCTCTTTATTTCCCTGTTGGAGACTTCAGCTTGCCCACTGGTTTGTGGGTGGTATGCTGTGGCAATCTTGTGTTTTACTCCATATTTGCTCAAAAGGTGCTCAAATTGCTTGCTGCCGAAGTGGGTACCCTCGTCGCTGATGATAGCCCTTGGTGTTCCAAATCGTGTAAGGATGTTTTTATGAAGGAATTTCACGACTACCTTGGAATCGTTTGTTGGAAGTGCTGCTGCCTCCACCCATTTTGAGACATAATCTACTGCCACCAAGATGTACAAGTTTCCAAAAGAAGGAGGAAATGGGCCCATGAAGTCTATGCCCCATACATCAAATAATTCCACCTCCAGAATGTTACTCAACGGCATTTCGTGCCGGCGGGAGATGTTGCCAACACGTTGGCAACTGTCGCATCTTTTTACAAGCTCATGCGCATCCTTAAAGATTGCAGGCCAATAGAATCCAGATTGGAGGACCTTTGCAGCTGTTCTTGTTCCTCCAAAATGCCCTCCATAGGGTGATGAATGGCAATGTTGGAGGATACTTTGAACTTCTTCCTCAGGGATACATCGTCGCATAACCTGGTCCGCACACTGTTTGTAAAGAAATGGCTCATCCCAATAATAAAATTTAGCATCATGCAAGAACCTTTTCTTCTGTTGACTACTCATTTCAGGCGGAAACAGCCCACTCACTATAAAATTCACGAAGTCTGCATACCAGGGAGCCTTGGCTTGTTGTACGGCCAAAAGTTGCTCATCTGGGAAGGTCTCTCGGATGGGCTCCCTTGGTTCAGTCTCACTTCCCTCCTCTAGCCTGGAAAGATGGTCTGCAACCTGATTTTCGGATCCTTTTCTGTCCTTTATTTCCAGATCAAATTCTTACAGCAGCAATATCCAGCGGATCAGCAGTGGCTTGGCGTCCTTCTTTGCAATCAGGTACTTAATGG
>NW_010367018.1:143465-155139 GCF_000414095.1 Morus notabilis
GTACTATACTCTTCTTTTCCTTTATATACTAGGACATGTTGAGGTGCCCTAGTGACAAGTGTATGCATGAGAGTCATGATTGATGGTCCCCCCTCCTGGTGCTCTTACAGTTGTCCCGTCAGTGCTTGGACCACTACCAGCGCTAAAAGACAAACTGCGCCAACTTGCTAATACCTGCTTTTGCTGCGACTTTGCTGCAGCAATGCTATGGCATTGAGGGCATTTCAACATTTGTGTTTTCCACCGTGCTTTTCTCACCAAAAGCCTACGTCAGCACCTCCTGTGGACATCATGCACTAAGTTCGCAGGGTCAATGCAATGAGTTGAATTGAGGAATAACTTCAAAATATAGCAAGATTTCCCATAAATAACAACTTTCTGCCACACGGAAAAAGATTAATAAATGCTATTCAAAGTACTAACACAAAGGCATTTTACCCGGAGAATATAAACAAATATTAAGCCTAAAAGTATGCTAAATAACTCTATTTCTGTGAGTTATCAATAATCAAATACGTACAGGGAAAACAAAATACAATACTGGAAATTAAAGATGGAGGTGAATTCGAGGACCCCTCCTAACCTCCACAGACTCAAGTCTTCTCTTAATTCTCGATACCTTACATTCTCTAGCCGTAGGCTATTTATTTCACAATCCTCTAACTAACTCCCCTTCCCCATACCTAACCTTTGCACACATCCCCATAACCCATAACTGTATTCTAACAACGCCCTTTACCCTTGCCTTGATCTAGTGATAGCCAATTTCCCCTCCTGCCCCTGCTCCTTCTTACTCCTTCTCGCATACACAAACTTGAGGGCTTGAGTGCTAACATACTGCCTCTGAGTTTGTTAGCTAATAAACTTTCTCTAGAATATTCTTACCTACACAGCTGGCATAACACAAAATAAAAAGGGCTAATAAAACAAAAATCAGAAATATGGTTTAATTATCCTAATACTTCTCTAACTATCATAAATTTGTTTGTTTGACATGACACTAATATTGCTTAAAGCAGATTTTATAATTGTCTCCTTGACTTAAAAGCAATTTTATGTCCAACCAAAGTTTTGTAAATGCTGTTATTCAGAGTTGTTAGGATAAGACACGAGCATGAAGTAAACAAGGAAGCAGTTCTTCTTGCATTATGCTTCAAGACGTTTACTTCCAAAGTGATCATCTTCACGTCTTAAGAATTGCTTTAAGAAACTTTTTTTTGTTAACTATTTTATTTGTAACTGTTAAGTTTTCTGACATTTTCGTGTTAGTTATTTTTTGGCGCTCATTTATTTATTAATATATTTTCGATTGCAGTGTAACAAAGCAGGCTGCACATAGGTTGAAGATTTTTTTTGGTTTAGCTGGCTTAAAAGCTACTGAGCTTCATGGTATTCTTACTCAAGTTCAGCGCCTTAATGTGAGTAAATCTTGTGCACTGAAAAATATTTCAAAGATTTGCGTTTGCTTTTGCTTAAGTTTATTAACTCTATTCTCTATATTTGTTTATAACAAGCTTATGTTTGCTCTCTCTCTCTTTTTTTTGGTTGCTCTGTAGACTTTAGAACAGTTCAGGAAGCAGAAGGTAGACTTTTTAATTGCACTGACGTGGCAGCTCGTGTGAGTATAGAATCAAAACTTTGTGTTTTTTTTTTCTTCTTTTATGAAAAAAATTATTATCATTTAGTTTTAGAAGTGCATTAGCACTGATATTTGTTTTGTGAGTTATGCCTTTGTAACAAATTTGTTCCTCAATATGTATATGTGGGCCCCTTGGAGTTTAGCTAGTGTTGATTTTGATGTTATAATAAATTGTCAGGATCACGCCACTCTTTAAAGCTCTTCTCTGGTATTTCATTTTGATATTCAATTGTTATTGTTTTAGGGACTTGACATAATTGGCATTCAAATAGTCATAAACTATGCATGTCCTCGTGATCTTATAAGGTAAATATGAGCTCCTTTTTTAGTGCTATACAAGTAAATCTAATTGTCTGTTATCTTTTTTGTATTTAGCTATTTTATTGCTACTCTTTATTTAGCATGTGGATGTGAGGTTATTTGCTTACACTAAGGCTGACTTTCTACAGCTATGTTAATCGAGTGGGTCGTGCAGCAAGAGCTGGCAAAGAAGGTTATGTTGTAGCACTTGTGACAGATAATGACCAATCCCTTTTAAAAGCTATTGTGAACATCATCTTCTTAACATCTAGTGAATCATTTGAGCAACGGTTTAGAAGGGTCCAATTGCAGAAATTTAAGTAAGGTTTAGAAAATTTTGCCTAGTTAGGATTTTCTATTTGACTGAGAATCTTTTTCCCACAGTTTGGAGTGGAAGATTATTATGACTTATGTTGTTGTATATTAAACGGTAACTCATACACACACATATAAATATATATATATATGCTCATCACATAGTACACTCATAGCTTCAAATACATTTTAGTCTAAAACTGATGTAAATGTTCTTCAATAATTTTGATGCATTTTCTCATCCAAACAAGGAAATTGATGATTTATGGTTTCATTTCTTAACTCGGTGGATTTGAATTTGGTAGGCAAAAAGAAAGCTGAAGAGCCGCATTGTTGCAGAACAATTAATAACCAAGTGGTCTAAGATAATTGAGCAAATGGAAGATCAAGTAGCCGCTATTCTTCGAGAAGAGAGGTTTGTATGGTTCATTTTTTAGAACTTTAAAAAGGTAAATGTATTCCCCTTAACAATAGATATAAACAGTGAGTATGTGCACGGAAGAGAGAGCAGTTATAAAAGCTGCAATGGAAGCTGCAAAGGTGCTTGATCATACCTTTTCCTTAAAGTTTTTTTTTTTGTTTTTTTTTTGTTTTTTACTTAATGTTAGTTTGACATAAACATTTAAGCCTTTTATTTAATGCGAATTTTTCAAATTCTTTACGAAATCAGGAAGAAAATATTATTGCCCACATTACAAGGATGAAATCTTTTCCCGTCCCCAAAGAGCGTGGTTTGTGACAAGTAGAAGAAGCTTGCAGTAAAGGCAGCTAAGCCTTTGAGATTTACTTATTTGAGGAAATCTTATCAGATTATGTTCATTTGTGTTCGGATTTATCATTTGATTAAATTTTATTAGTTGGTAATTTTTTAGATGTCCGGGATCTAATTGAACAATCGGCAATAACCTTCGCTTGCCCAAGCCTTTTTATAACCTATTTGATTGTGTTATGCTTTTTTCTGATTACCAGTTTGCTTAAACTGTTGATACGTTAAAAGTGTTCTAATTATCGGCACGCACTACTGCGGAATAACATCAAGTGGGAAAGGGCCTATGCATTGACGGATTGACCGTCATTTTTGGTGTGGTTTTGATCGTTAATTCTCAGTCACGGCGGCGACAAAGCCTTTTTTTTTTTTCCCCTAAGAAGTATTATTATTTAACATAAAACAGTCTGATTAGTACATTTTTAACTAATATAATTATTTAATTAAAAAGAATATTAATCAATAATAAATAGTAAAAATTTATATTCATACATTTTAAGCCTTAAGTGGTATTTGTCTCATTTCCTCTTATTATTATAATGACCTATGAGAATATATGTTTTTAATCGTTGGATTAGTTTTTTAATGGTCAAATTTATACAAGTATGTATTAAAAATTTACAACGCATCATACATAACTGTTTTTACTATAAATCTGATCATTGAAAAATAAATCCAACAACAAAAACAGTCCTAATAATGGAGTAAAATAGCATATTCTACCGTAAAAACTCCCTTAACTATAATAGTGATAACAAGAACAGTGAACTTAATAAGACATCAAACTTATGAACTTTGAAACCAAACATGTCATTGTTTGGGATTTTTTTTTCAAATGCAATCATAACAGAATTTGATACATTAAGGCTCAATTATCTAAAGTTTTATAATATACATACAATTTCTTTCCTCAAATAAGTATCAGTATTTTAAAAAAAACACAATAAAATAATTTCATTATTAGGGTTATTGATGGCATAACACGTACAAATAAAGCCGCGTATAAGAAATTATGAAATATTAGCCATATAAGTCTTCAATAGCACGATACTTTTTATAACGTTATTAGCCCCAGGGAAAAAAAACTGATCGAAGTACTTTCCAAGAAAAATATATGGAAATGGTAGTAAATAACATATTTTTAAAATTAAATTAAGTAAATAACTGATTTTAAAACTATTTAAAATAAATAATAATTTATTGTGGCAATGTTTTATTTATAATTGGTAAAAAATAATTTAAGTGACATAAAATCTTTATTTATGTGAAATTTTTTTAACTAGTCGTAAACATAATATTTACATAGAAAAAAATCTTTTAACCAATTGTTTACGAAAATAAGACAAGCCAAGAATCCTGTTAAACAAATAGAAAGGCTTATCTCATATTTGTTTCATGTATTCGTCTCTGATTCTGAATCATGATTCATGGTTCTCTACAGTATTTTTTTCTCACAAAAAATACACGTAAAACGAGAATAGTTCTGAATCATGATTCAAAATTCATGAACCAAATGTCCACAGATTTATGGGACTCCAAAGGACTGGTCGAATGTCAACAAAATAATGTGTGTTTAATTAAGTTGCCCCTAGGCCAACAATAAATAATCTAGGAAAAATTTTATATTGGTATATTGTGTTTTAGCCTAACAGTTTTTTAATATCTTGTGGCGTGCTATAATTTTAAATTGATACCATAAGATTTTAAAAAATCATTTTTAGTACTATGAAACTCTTTTTTAGATGTAAAATGTCATTTCTACCTTCATACTTAACTTTTCAAGAATTTATTTATTTATTTTAGAAACAAATGGAGGTTAAGTGAGGTTATTTGGTATTTTCTATTTGTTTTGGACATGAGTTTTAATATAAGGGTTTAGGTGAGACTAAACCCCCTCTTTTTTATTAGTTTTTAACAAAAATTTTAATAAAAAGAGAGAGATAACACCAATAAAAATGAATTCTTGGTAGTTTTCTGTTTTTTAACCGTTGGATCTGTATCAGAAATTGTATGTTATGCATATTTTGTTGTTAATCTGTTGTGATTTTGACAAGATCTAACGGTTAAAAAACTAACATTACCAGTATGTTGTCCTATTAGAAAACTCCATTGAAAATAACTCTAAAGTTGGAAGGGACGTGAGAATAATCATTTTAGAAATAACTTTACAAAAATAAATATAATTACTGAACTTATCCTTAAGAGTGCATGATATTGATTTTCACCTTCTATTATTATTAATTTTCAACTAATATGATTATTTGACTAAAAGTATATTGGTCAAGAATAAAGGTTAAAAATCTATATTCATGGACTCTAAAAGGGTATTTGTCTTCTTTTCCTTTACAAATAATTTGGAAGAGAAAATGGCTAAACTTACCCTCACAGTGCATGAGTCTGGATTTTACTCCCTTACTCTTGATTAATACCCTTTTGACTAATATAATATTTGACTAAAAAGGATACCAATGAATATTATGGATAAAAATATAGACTTACACATTCTAAGAGAGTATTTATGATAAAATTTCAAATTATATATGTTTAAGTACTTGACTTACTAGAAGTATTCATTTTAAAAAACTCTATCCCTTGACTAATTATGTGACATGTTTACCTACGCGTAATCAGAATTGACGTGAATCAGAGTGGACAAGATTCAGAGTCAGGAATATGAGTCAAAAGTTATTTACTTTATTATAAATAAATTATGGGTATGATAATAATTTAATGTTAATATAAGAGTGGGAGTCTCAATCTCAAGAGGGCATGAGAGTGTCAATCTCATTCTTCAATCTCAAATTTGAGTGGAATCCACTAATCCCACTATTATTTCAGGATAAAAAAGAGCAAATAGACATGAGAGTCACTTCTATTCCCTACTCTCATTCCTCAATCTTGATAAGTAAATATGTCACTAATTTTAAAAGTAAAAATATATGAACTAATATTAAAGGATATAAATAAAAGAGCTCTATTTCAAGGGATGTTTTTAAAAAGGGTAATCTTAATAAATACATCTTGAAAATGTATAAGTCAGAATTTTTACTATTTACTCTTAATTCATAACTTAAATAATTATATTAATAAAAAGATATTTATTAAAAATAAAAGATAAAAACCAAGATCTCTTAAAAATAAATTGTGTAATTTTCTCTTTTATATAAGAATTATTAATATTTTAGTATTTATCTCATTTTCCCATTTTGGAATGAAGGAGCTGAATGGTGAGTGGTGGAACTTCGGGCGGCGGGCCTGCCCGAAGCCCAAAGAGTTTTGGGCTCAGCGGATAGACACCTAACGCTGCCCGACCACCTAAAAATCCCAGGCTCGAGCTCGGGCAGCCCGAGAAAAAAAGCATTCCCTGCAGCCCGCCGCCGGTGACGGGGGGGCGTGACCGCCGACTGCCGTTTTTTTTTAAAAAAAATTTCACCGTAACCCAAAGCCCGATCCGAAGCCCGAATACCCAAAAAAGCTAGTTTTTTTTTTTAATTTTATGCCCGACCCAACTCGCCGCACGTCGGGTCGGGCAAATATTTCAATTTGAATGCAACCACATAATAATTTGTATAGTTTATACTAAAGTTAACAATGCATTTTAACGATGTGAAACTGTTTTGCAAGGACTGGTTTAACATGGACTACAACTATAAGAACAGTATTCTGAGGTCCGTTGTTGATAGAAAGGCAGTAAAGTGCTACAAGGACTGAAAAAGTTCCTTGCACCGCCACTTCAAACGCTATGGTAGAGAATGTCTCCCGAGTAACATGAGGAATCAACTTCATTGGGATCGTTGTTGCGATAGGTTCTCCAGCGACAAATTTCAAGTAATTATAGATTTGTTAGAACTTGATGATTTTTTATACATAATTTTAAGTAACTATTACTTATTATAGTTAATCATAAACAGAAAAATATCATAGACAAATAAAACTAATCATAGCAACCAAAAGTATCCAAGCTTACATGGTCGGGTATCGTACTCTCAACATCACAATAAGAAGGTTGGTACTTATTTTTTGACTTCATTATCGTATTTATATGTTTGTGATGATTGTTCTGGGTGGCACATCTTGCAGCTATGGTGTGCCGAAATCTTTTAAAATTATTTTTTTACAGGTTTTGATTTTTGGATCATATGAAAAATAAGTCGTTATGCTGTCGAAATTTAGTTAGAATTTAAGAATTTTAACAAATGTAATTTATTTGACAGGTCAGTATGGAGACCCAAGAGCCGATGTTTGCCATAGACAATTGGGCGGACATGCATCGTCGAGGGGCCTCTTGGGTTAATCCCCAAGCGGAACAGACTTTTGTAAGTATTTTTACTTTTCATATTAAATTTTTTTATACTAAAATAGTGGTTTTATAACACGTAAAAACAATTATAATGTCTTACATGGTCGGGTATCGTACTCTCAGCATCGCAATAAGAAGGTTGGTACTTATTTTTTGACTTCATTATCATATTTATATGTTTGTGATGATTGTTTTGGGTGGCACATCTTGCAGCTATGGTGTGCCGAAATCTTTTAAAATTATTTTTTTACAGGTTTTGATTTTTGGATCATATGAAAAATAAGTCGTTATGCTGCCGAAATTTAGTTAGAATTTAAGAATTTTAACAAATGTAATTTATTTGACAGGTCAGTATGGAGACCCAAGAGCCGATGTCTGCCATAGACAATTGGGCGGACATGCATCGTCGAGGGGCCTCTTGGGTTAATCCCCAAGCGGAACAGACTTTTGTAAGTATTTTTACTTTTCATATTAAATTTTTTTATACTAAAATAGTGGTTTTATAACACGTAAAAATAATTATAATGTCTTATATTATGTAGAACACCCTGGAGGAGGAGAGACAAACACAAAGAACACAGTCTACTTCAAGCTCGACTAGACCCGCCTTTGACGAGCATGGGGTTTTGGAGCAAGTTCTTGGCATGCGTAGAGGACATAAGATAAGAGTGCGTCCGACGCTCTCCCAAAAGTATTACACCGGGGCTTCTCCTTCATCTACTGGTTCATACTCGGACGCAACATCATCGGCTCAACCTGACCCACGTGTGAGTCGTTATTTAAAGAAATCGTACCGGGAACAAGTTAAGATTTTTGAGAATCAGGTGAAGGTGTTAGAGTTGGTGGCTAAATTACATCCCAACATCCAATTACCTACGATTGATCATCCAGAACCAGTTAACCTAGACGTTCTTCCACCTCCTTCAGATGATGATAGTCCTGATGATGATTCAGCTGTTGACGATGCTGCAAACTTAGACGATTAGTTCCGTTATATGTACTATTTTATTTTTCACTTTATTTACACTTTTATATTTTTTTGAACATTATATATGCACTTCATGTAGCATTCATAATATATTTTAAAAATTTATTTAGATTTAATGTTTTTAATATTAATTTATATTTCACTTTTAATGTATCTTAATAAATTATATTCAGTATGTAACATAATAATGTTTAATTAAAATTATTAAAAATAAATTAATTGCCAGTTTAAAAAAATTATAAAAAAAATTTAATTTCAGTTTTTTGCGACGATTTTTTTAGACTTGTCGTCGCAAAATAATAAGATTATTTGCGACGACAATTTGAAATGTCATCGCAAAAAATGATCATATCACGCGAATTTTGTAACGGCGTATTAGCGACGCCTATCGTCGCAAAAACAACATGTCGTCGGAAATACAATTGCGACAACACTTTGTCATCACAAAAGAAGGTTTTGTGACGACACGTCGTCGCAAAAACCGTTAGTTGCGATGACATGCGAGTTTTTGCGACGACAAAAAGTCGTCGCAAAAACCCATTTTTTCTTGTAGTGTGCCCGTTTTGCCCGACTCCAACGGCTCTATTTTTTACCGCTGCCCAAATACAACCCGACCCGCCCGAAAATTTGTTACTGTTGGAGCCGAATGGTTTAGGGGGAAAAAAAATTTCAAGCCAAAAAATTCCCTATAAATACCCCCATCCCCTAACCATTTTCCTCACCCAAAAACTCTCATCCTCTCTTAATTTCTCTCAATCTCTCTTAATCTCGCTCAAATCTCTCTTAATCTCTCTCAAAGCGCTCTCGATCTCTCTTATTTTTCATAATGGATTCTTCCGGTTATGGTGGTTATATTCCCGTTGATGCCCAATTCAACATTGAAGAAGGGTAATTTCTTACTAATGTTTTTCAAACGCAGGAATCGCAAACACTAGAAAGAGCCGCTGAGGAAACTGCAAATCTGAGCCGTGGTGGACGTACTAGAGGTCGTGGACCTCGTGGTCATAATGATGGTAGGGGTGGAGGAGAGGCAAACAGAAGTGCTAGTGTAAGTGTTGCAAGTTTCAAGAAGAAATGCAAGCGCACCTCAACAGGTTAGGAGCACTTCAACACATTCAAGGAGGTCGACAATAACGGTAACATTAAATACATAGCTCAATGCAAATATTGTGGTGATAAATTACAAGGTAACACTATTCACGGCACAACACACTTGAGAAGACACTCTGAAAAGTGTCTTCAAAAGTAGGGAAGGGGACCCAATCTCCGTCAAACACAATTATCATTTGAATGTCAAACCGGCGGTCTAACCACTTAGAAATACGATCCGTAAGTCGATTGTATAGAAATGGCACAATTAGTAGCCACATTAGATCATCCACTTAGTTTTATCGAACAAAGAAATTGACAGTGTTATATTAAAATTGTACATAATCCTAATGCACAATTTTTTTCAAGAACTACTCTTAGGAAATATGCATTAAAATTATATAAACATGAAAATGAAGCATTAATCAACCTTTTACACTCTACTAGTGGTTGCGTTACGTTAACAGCGGATATTTGGTCCGCCGTTGCCAACAAAGATTATTTAGCTGTACCCAGACATTATTTTAAAGGTTTTGATTTAGATAAGAGAATATTAGGCTTTAAATGTGTTCTAGGATCACATACTGCTGATTTAATATATAATACAAATTTATCTGTCATTGATGAATATAGTTTAAGGGATAGAGTAATGGCTATAACATTAGATAATGCTACTGTAAATACTAAAGCAATATAACTTTTTAAAAATGATTTAAGTTTATTCGGTAATAATGATATATTTTACTAACGTTGTGCATGCCATGTAATTAATTTAATAGTAAAATCCGGTTTAAAATTAATGTCAGGTCATATTAAAAGAATTAGAGATAACATTGCATGAATTCAAGGTAGTAATCAAAGAATACAGATTGGTTTAGGTTTCTACAAGCATGTAATCAAAATCCTAGAGCATTAGCCTTAGATATGCCCGTAAGATGGAACTCCACTTATATAATGCTTGAACAATGCATCCCCTATAAAGATGTTATAACAAACTATGTTAGTGCAAAATTGAGATCAAGATTTATAGACGAAACTGATTATCAAATTGCCGAACCCTTGTATGACTTTTTAGGTAGATTTCACGAAGTTACTTTAAAACTTAGTGAAACATATTACCTAATGTCACCATTAGCGTTATGAGAACTTTTAAGAATAGCTATTTTATTTAGTGAATTTAGGACACACGAGGTTTTAGGAGTTCCTATCGCTTCTATGTAAAAGAAGTTTAAAAAATATTGGGCTAAATTACCAATGTTGTATGGTTTCGGTGTTATTTTTTATCGTAGACTAAAATTAGAAGGTTTAGAAAGTGGATTAGAAAACTTATGTGACTTTTTAGATATCGACTGTTCTGACCAATTTCCTATTATAAAGGAAAAAATATTATCTCTCTATAGCTCTTATGAAAGTAGGTTTATAAACCCAACTCGTGTAGAATAACTGCAACAACGAGACGACAATCTGAATTCATTCTTGAATGTTTTCGGGTTAAAGAAGACGATGACGATGACGACGATGACTGAAGGTCAAGAAGAATCTGAGAGTGGATCTTCATCAAGAGATGGCGGCAACAGCGGCGGCTTTAACGAGTTAATGGCGTACCTGAGTGAGGGCTTAGTAGTCGACAATAGTGAAATATTTGATTTGGTTCAGTGGTGGAGGGCACGCGCATTAACTTGGCCGATCCTAACTCGACTGGCAATGGATATTTTTTTGATCCCAATCTTCACTGTTTTAGCTGCACAAGCCTTCAGTACGACTGGGCGAATACTTGAATAACGTAAAAACGCATTGCAATAGGACATTGTTGAAGCTTTGGTGTGCATAAAGGATTGAGATCGTTCCGACCAACACTTACACGATACAATTTCACCGGCAAGCCAAGAATGGATCGATGAATTTAATAGTTTAACTTTTAATTTTGAAGACGATCATTCAGCTTCAAATTAAATTCTATTATTGTAATTTATAAATATTTATTTACTTTGTACAGTGTTATTGTAATCTTGTATGGACTTTGTGTTGGGAATGGTGTCCTAGAAGCGTGAGATGTAATAGGATATTTATTATTTATTTAATAAAATAGTTTATTCATTATTTTATGTGCATATATTTATGAATATTTTGTGAATATCAATGAAAATTCCATGATTATTTATGTAACCTTAAACACTGTATATAAGTGTTATATACGAGAGGATAATGTTTAAGGATAATAATCAAAAAGCAATGTTCATAATGAATTTAATTAAAGTTCAGAATCTTTAATTAAAA
>NW_010367018.1:155847-155984 GCF_000414095.1 Morus notabilis
GGAAAAGAGGAGATTTTGTTTAAAATTCAAATAGGAGATAATTAACAAGCTTTATCTTAGAGATAGAGATTGGATTCCTTCTAGAAGTTTGACTTCTACTCTATAAATACTATTTTTGAGACAATTTTCAGAATGGT
>NW_010367018.1:156142-162966 GCF_000414095.1 Morus notabilis
GTGCATGTGATGGTGTTTGTGGAAATTCGAGTGTTTATTGTTACCCGTTTTGTCTCATGTGTGCCCACACACACGTCTTCGTGGATTCTAGGAATTGATGTGGAAGACATTGGTTTTCTAAACACAAAGATTGGAGAAAGGACTGTTCGTGGTCAAAGAACTCAAGTTATCATCCGAGTCGGCTTCCAGGAATTTTTCCTGATTGAGTTCTTGATATATATAAGTTAATGAGATTAATTTATTCATGCATAATAATCTATAGAGTATCTCAAAATTTTTATGAAAATTTTTGTTATACACGATCCGCCTCTTCCCCGCACCACCGCGCTTCCGCAGCCGGATTCGATTCGGCAACCAACACTTTGTAAGTTCGTTAAATTTGTAATTCGTCCCAGAATGAAATTCGGCAAAGGTTTTTAACGAGGCAATCATGAATTATAAATTTAAAAATAAATAAATAAATAATTTTTTTATATAGTTCATGTTCATTACAAATTTCAAATTGCAATCTCCATTATAATTTTTGTATAATTTTTACAATAAATAACTTAAAAATCATTTATATACATACCATATATAATTAATAAACAAAATTATATATAATATATAATAGTATATAAATATATAAAAAAACATTAACAAAATTGTCAGGCACTCGGGCGGTCTCGAGTTGCCTGATCAGGGGTCGGGCAGCCAAAATCTGCCTAAAGCCCATCTATAGTCTTTCTCGGGTCGGGTTAGGCAGTCTAAAATTTCAGGCTCGATGCGGGCTCAATTATTTGGTAAAAATTCAAAATTTTTGGTGATCCTGGACAGTCCGTCCAAATTTAAACACTAATGGTGATTGTTCGGCTGCTTGGCCCAAATCGATTGACCCAATTGTAAAGAGGAGGGGCATATCCAGCCGCAACTTTTCTTAAAACCCTCCGCGAAGGCAGAGACTCGAAAACCCCCTTGCTTTCGACGCCGCAATACACAGCAGAGCAGACAACAGTCCCCTCCACGCTAGCTTGTTCTCCGTTACTATGTCTCCAAGCTTCGTATTCGAACCTCCCAGCGATGAGGAAATTGAAAATTTGGAATCCGAAGAGGAAGAACAAGTAGACGAAGAAGAAGATGGAGAAGAAGACGATGGAGGAGGAAGAGGACCGAAACCCTCTCGTCAATCTCAGGCTCCATGGAACTTCGCTGCGTATTCCAAATCGGTCGCCGAAGAACACGCTCGTAGAAGCACCACCTCCGTCGATTTCAAGATCACCAAAGCTCGCCAACAGCTTTCCGTCGACCCCGCCGCCGACGACGGGAACGAGAGCTCTGAACCGGAACCGGACGGACAAGTAACAATCTCTCATTTTTCTCTGAATTCTTCAAACCCTAACGTATGTTTCCGAAAGGTTTAAGCAAATTTCCTGCTGGTTTTTGTAGGAAGGTTATAGGTCGGAAGAGGAGGACCATGATACTACAAATGCCGTTGACAGCAAGTCATTTTTTGCCCCTTCTGATGGAGCATCGTACCATGCCAATTCATTCTTGGAGCTTAATTTGTCGCGTCCTTTGCTTCGGGCTTGCGAGTCCTTGGGTTACGTCAAACCCACGCCCATTCAGGTTTATGTTTAGCGCCGTCTGTTTTGTGCGCTTAGCAGTCATCTTTTAGTGTTTTCTTGTATTATATCTTGGTTTCGTTTATTCACAGGCAGCGTGCATTCCAATGGCATTGGCTGGGCGTGATATATGTGGGAGTGCGATCACCGGTTCTGGAAAGGTAATCAATCGTTTGGAAACATTTGGTTAGATACTGTTCTGCTGATCATTGCTGTGTTGTGAAGACAATTAATGCTTTGTCTAATGTGTTTCAGACGGCTGCATTTGCGTTACCTACACTGGAGAGATTACTATTTCGCCCAAAGAGAATTCCTGCAATTAGAGTCCTTATTTTGACCCCGACCAGAGAGTTGGCTGTGCAGTGAGTGTTTACTCCCCTTACTTGACTCATATTTATGTGGAAGCACCTGAAAGAGATTTGCTCACATGTGAATATGGGTTATGCCTATTATCTTTCTCCAATTATAGCTAAGGTTTCAATTAGGTAATTCTTAGTGGTATTCTCTTTTATTTTGTGAGGTAATTGGGGTGTGCCAAGTCTTGAGTTTGGTGGCGGGTTGTTACTCCTCTAGTTAGGCAGTACATACTCGAAATTTTTCTTCATTTGATTATACATTTAGTTAGAGATTGCTCATTGTCAGTTTAACACTAAAGGGCGCACGCATACACACACGCTGACAAACATATACTCTGTCTCTTTTCCCCTCTATATTTGACCCAATGCAATTATGAAGCACATAAACAGATAGGTACTAAGAAGTTCACTTAAGTATATAGAATGTAGCTTTACTAAGACCAAGAGTTTGGCCAAGATGTTCTAGTTGCTTTTATATTTTGATGTCTTATGGCATTGCCCCCTTTTGGTGTACTTGTAACTTGTGGAGAACTTTCCTTTCAGATTTTTTTGCTCCATTTAATATATGTTCATGAAGGTTTACTTTCTTTCTTCTTTTTGTTTTTTTGTTTTTTTGTTTTTTTTGAAAATTGCTCTCAGGGTCCATAGCATGATCGACAAGCTTTCCCAATTTACAGATATCAGATGTTGCCTGATTGTTGGAGGACTTCCAATGAAGGTCGGCTATATTTTTTATTTAATATTTAATGAACTTCCCTAGTTCCTTTATTTTTAGATGTCTGTGTGATGTGGATGTGGGACTGGGTGTGGTTCTTATTTCCTCCCTATCTTGAACTTGATCATACGCTGTCCACTTATTAACCATGTAGACTTTGTTTTTCTTATTTACTATGTTCAATTAGATAAATGTACTTTTACTATTGATAGCTGGATACATTTATGGGATATGTGGCCTTTTTCAAAAGCATACTTTTAAATTACATAAAAAGGCATGTTTTATTGAATGTCCTTAGTTTTGTTAAATTAATTAAATATCCACTTTAAAACTTCAAGAATCGATAATTTTACATGATTGAAAATTAATAAATTAGTAAATTGATGATTAATTAATCAATATTCATTCATTTACCAAGATCAATCAATAATTTATTAAAAAACCAATCAACGACTAAAGTCAATTTGAAAAAAGACATTTTATTTTATTTTTTTTTAATTTAGCAAAGTTAGAGACATTTACTTAAAGTAGGCTTTAAAAAAGATCATCCACAAAAATTTCCCTAAATTTATTTGCACTTTTATAAATCAATTTCATTTTGTACTGAAATCTGAAGCATAACACCTAAAAAATGCGTTGGGACTTGGGAGTCCATATGAGGCAGTTATGGAAAGTTGGATTTTTTTCTTTGGACCGTTCATAAAATCTTCTCATGTGGTTATAATGAGACTATGGTGCTGGTTAAGTTCCATTTTGACACGTCTTTGTTTATCAAGAATATTGCATTAATGCCATTTTTTATCAGGTGCAAGAGACAGCTTTGAGATCAATGCCAGATATTGTTGTGGCTACTCCAGGTCGCATGATAGATCATTTACGCAATTCAATATCAGTGGGTTTGGACGATCTTGCTGTTCTTATTCTTGATGAGGCAGATCGTCTTTTGGAGCTTGGATTTAACCCTGAAATTCATGAGTTGGTATATTCCCACTCTTTTCATTTTAAGCATGGAAAGTGAAAGTTTTTACTTATTCGAACAGGAAGGAAAGTGTTACTATTTTCTGAACCTCCACCCCCTCTCAATAAATAAGAGAGAAAAAAATAAAAATAAGAGAAAATACACAAAGTTCTGTTCAAAGTGTTTACATAATTCCTAATAATCTCTACTTCATTTGCAGGTTCGCTTTTGTCCCAAAAGGAGACAGACCATGCTTTTTTCAGCAACAATGACTGAGGAAGTTGATGAGCTTGTCAAGCTTTCTCTGAATCAACCCGTGCGCCTCTCGGCTGATCCATCCACAAAACGACCAGCAAAATTGACAGAGGAGTAATTCTTTCCTCTTCACCAATCATTAATTTGTTTGTTTGACGCGACACTTATATTGCTTAAAACAGAGCTAATAGTTTTCTCCTTGACTTAAAAGAAATTTTATGTCTGAATAAAGTTTTGTAAACGCGGTTATGCAGGGTAGTTAGGATACGACGTATGCGTGAAGTAAACCGGGAAGCAGTTCTTCTCGCATTATGCTCCAAGACGTTTACTGTCAAAGTTATAGTCTTCAGGTCTTAAGAGTTACTTTAAGAAACTTTTCGTTCATTATCTATGACTGTTAATTATTAGTTTCCTGACATTTTTTTTGTTAATTATTATTTTGCTTATTTATACATTTTTCAATTGCAGTGGAACAAAACAGGCTGCACATAGGTTGAAGATTTTATTTGGTTTAGCTGGCTTAAAAGCTGCCGAGCTTCATGGTAATCTTACTCAAGTTCAGCGCCTTGATGTGAGTAAATCTTGCAAAGCCAAAATGATATTAGAAAGCCTTGCATTTGCTTTGAGCTTATTACCTCTGTTCTCTATTTGTGTTCATTACAATCTTATATTTTCTTTTTTGTAGGCTTTAGAACTATTCAGGAAGCAGGAAGTGGACTTTTTAATTGCAACTGATGTGGCTGCTCGTGTGAGTACAGTGTCAACCTTTTTTCTATAGTTTTAGAAGTGCACTAGCACTCTGATATTTGTTTTGTAAGTTATGCCTTTCATATGCAATCTGGCCCCTTGGAGTTCAGCAATTGTTGATCTTCTTGTTAGTCATTAGTCAGGCCTTTAGTTTGCTCCCACAAGGTCTGGGTTTCGAACCTCCTCATGGGTACCTATATGACAAAAGTCATAGTTTCCTGCCTTCCAAAAATTTTAGGGTTTGGCGGAAGGCTCTAATTTCAAACTTGGGCTCACAAAGTGGGTTCGGGGGATTTCTAAATTAAAAAAAAAAAAAAAAAAAAAAAAAAAAATAGCAAGATTTCCCCCCCTTTTTCCCGCCATATTTTTACGCATTTTCTTTTCCGTTTTTTTTTTTTTTTTTTAAAATAAAAAAAAAAAAAAAAAAAAAAAAAACATTAGTCAGGATTCTGCCACATTTATCCTGCATAGTATTGCCATTTCGTAGATTAAGCAGTTTCTCTGGAATTTTATTTTTACATTTAATGGTCTCTGTTTTTAGGGACTTGACATAATTGGAGTCCAAACAGTCATAAACTATGCATGTCCTCGTGATCTTACAAGGTAAATATTAGCTTCGTTTCACTGTCATAACATGTTAGTCTATTTGTGTACGTTTCTATCTCTTGCATTTAGCCATTTTATTTCTACTGTTTATTTAGCATGTGGATGCAAGGTTCTGTGCTTACACCTGCCTAACATCTTACAGCTATGTCCATCGAGTGGGTCGTACAGCAAGAGCCGGCAGAGAAGGTTATGCTGTTACATTTGTGACAGATAATGATAGATCCCTTTTAAAAGCTATTGTGAGCATCATCTTCTTATATGCTTTAGTTTTCTCAACTTGGGAATTGTTTTGGGCGACTTTGTGATTTTTAAGAGGTCTATTTAGGATCTATTTTCAAGATTTTTTATGATATTTAGGATTTTCTTTTTGAAAGAGTATCTCTTCGGACAGTTCATTCTTGTTCTTATTGCTTTTAGCAATAGTTTGGCCTGGAGGATTTTTTGATTTACGTTTGTTGTTGTATATCAAGATACAAACACAGTAACACATATCTATGCGTTCATCATATATCACATTTGTAGGTCTTCATATACATTTTAGTCTTAAACTAATGTAAATTTTCCTTAACTATTGTGTGATGCCTTTTTTTTTCCAAACTCGAAAGAGAACTAGGAAAGATTGATGATTAATAAAATTTACTATTAAATTGCTGGATTTGGATTTCATAGGCAAAAAGGGCGGGTTCAAAGCTGAAGAGCCGTATCGTTGCGGAACAATCAATAACCAAGTGGTCTAAGATAATTGAGCAAATGGAAGATCAAGTAGCTGCAATTCTTCAAGAAGAGAGGTTTTTTTTTTTTTTTTTTTTTTTTTGTTTTTTTTTTAAAACTTAAAAAAAGGTTAATGTATTCCCCATAGATAAATATTAACGATGAATATGTTCAGGGAAGAGAAAGCACTTAGAAAAGCTGAGATGGAAGCAACAAAGGTGCTTGATTCTACTTCCTTGATGCTAATTTAACATTGACATTTTTACAGCATGCTGTGGAAATTGTTACCCGGTCTTATGCTTTGTGCTTTACACTTAATGTCAATTTCTTGAAATCCTTCAATGGATGCAGGCAGAAAATATGATTGCCCACAAGGATGAAATATTTTCACGACCAAAACGAACGTGGTTTGTGACTGAAAAAGAGAAAAAGCTTGCAGCAAAGGCAGCTAAGGTTAGTGTTTTCTGTTTGAACCACCACCGCCTCTAAAAAAATTGTATCCCTGTGTTCAGATATGGAAATGTCTGTCAGCTGGCATTTAGGTGTCTAGAATCTACTTGAATAGTTGGAAAATATCCTTTCCTGCCCAAGCCATTCTATTGTTGCCTGCCAGCTGTATCACTTCATAAATAGTTACTATGTCATCTTTGGTATAACTTGCTTGCCTTTGGAATATATATGCATGTACGTATGTTATAAAAAAATAAAAATAAATAAAAAAAGCCCTTGTGATTGGTTAAGTTTCAAGTTAAAAAGTTATTATTTAGTTTTTCTTCTTCATGGAGTGGGAAAGACGTTAAAGTAGCTTTTTCTTTCTATAAAGTGTGAAAAAGTTTTTTTTTTTTTTTTTTTTTTTTTTTTTTTTTTTAAAAGGT
>NW_010367018.1:163051-256340 GCF_000414095.1 Morus notabilis
CTAAAAATGGAAAAAATTTTTTTTTTTTTTTTTTTTTTTGCTGTAAAAGGCTTCCATGTAACTTGTTAATCTCATAGCTTCAACAAGATTAAATTTGGTCTTTGCATATCTCATCTTTCTTAGTGTAATATGTTCTTTAAGCTTAACATCTGAAATATCTATTGATAGGCATCTTTGGAAAAAGGAAAGACATCTGGAAACGAGGTCCTCAGTGCCCAACAAGCAGAAGACCTAAAGATGAAGGAAAAGAGGAAACGAGAACGAGAGGTGACTATAATCCTGCATCCATCCTATGCTTATTTCTTAATGAATACAATTGCATGAAAAATATCAGATGTCACATTTCCACTAATACCTCTCGAGTCTTGATCAGAAAAATTTGCCCCGGAAGAAGCGCCGAAAACTGGAAGCAGCTAGAGAAATGCTAGAGGAAAATCAAAGTGAAAAGCTAGAAGTATGTATCTTATATACTTTTCTTTTTCATTCATCTGTATTTGCCTTTGTATATTGCAGGCATAAATACCTATGCACACATTTCTTTTTAAAAAAAATTTATTGTCTTTTAAGTTGATTCTTTTCGAATAATTGGGTGATGCATGCTATTCAAACTGATCACCGTGGATTATGATGCCAGTTGTAGTAGTGGTGGTGTGAATTGATTCATAAGATTGCAAATGTTAGTTATGTTCGGTCAAATTTTGTTGCAGCCTCTCTATTTGGTTGACACCAAGAGTGTATTGCTATCTGCAACTTGATTCATATGCTGTTTTGGCTTGTATCTTATACACAATCCATCACTCCTTTCCTCTAGCCTGTATTAGCACCTCAAACATTTATTTTGGCCATGTTAGTAGTACTGTCATGTTGATAATCGCAGGGAAATGGAAAACAAAAAGAAAAGAGTGGTTTGTCACTTGTTGATCTGGCTTACCGGCGTGCAAAAGCTGTGAAGGCTAAAAAGAAGGCTGTGGACGCTGGAAAAATTGTGATGAAGGCTAGCAAGAAACCTAAGCATTCTTCTGAAAGAACTCAGTCAAGGACAGAAGAGATGAGGGAACTATTTGAAAGTGACATGAGTGAGAGGAAGCAGAGAAGAAACATCAGTGGAGCAGGAAAGAAAAAGTCCAAGCACTCGTTTAAAAGCAAGTCAAGGTATGAAACACATCTCAGTTATTTATTTTTTTTATTTTTGTTTAATTGTGGCTCGGAAGGGTTCTTTTTCTGTACATATGAGATATGTTTCAGGTTCAGATTAATTTGGATGAATATTTCATTTAACCGCACCAATATAGATGTATAGGTTTGATATGAGTTTAGCCTGTTATGTTATTCTGCTGTTAAAATCTCCCTTGCAAGTTGTAAACACATAGGGTCACTGTGAAATTAACTTAAGAATTGAAAGAGAAAAATTGTTGATACTTTCAAAACCCTTTAAACCTGCAGTATCACCCGTTAAAATAGGAAGAAGACAAAAAAGAAAGTTATTTATGTGACACGAATCATGACTGTCATTCTTATATATCTTTCTATATATAATGCTGAATGTTCCTCTCTCGGATATCTTCCCAGGTATAAACGCAGATAGCAACTTCTGGTCCGCAGATTTGACGTTTTGGTGCTAAGATACGAAAGGATAGCTTATATGTTTTTATTACTAGGTGTTGTTTTAATAGCAAGCAATTTTGGTCGAGTAAGATTGGTCGATGCCATAGGGAGACATAGACATGGTGTCTAGCTCCTACTAGTTTCCTAATGTTATTTCCTTATTTATGCTCTTATTTCTATAGGATTTTATTTCCTGTTTTTCTCTTCTTTTTTTGGCTGATCTTCTGAGAAGATTCTTCTCTACTTTTTTACTTTTTTTTTTTTAAAGCTAAACGTAATTTGATATATCGCTGTTGAGCAATTTGTTTTGGGACGTAGCTAACAGGCCAACCAATCCATAGAGTGAATTAGGCCGGTACGACTTTTTGTAGATTACTTATTTCCTCGCACTATAATGAGTAAATTGGGTTTAAATTATTTACATAATTGGGGTGTGTTTGTTGAACCATAAAGGAAAGTAAGGAAAAAGCAATGTGATTAGAAAGGAAAGTAAAGTAATAATAATGAGAATTATTTGATTCTTTTTTAGTATTTACTTGTCTATTTGATAGTGTAGTAGGATATAGTATAATGGGAAACAATCTTTATTCCTTTGTTAGTGTTTACTATCTTCAGTATAGAAATGCGAGCAATGCAAGTTACTAAAATCTAAATTAAATAATTATTGCTTTATGACGTGAACTTATCAAGGGTGTATTAGCAAATAGGCATTCACTCTTTAATAAGGAATAAATATTAAAGGGGTGTATGGATTGATTCTTTTTCTTAATTTCCTATGTTACGGGGATCTACCAAACTATTATCCTCAAATTTGTAAGCAAAACATATGATTAAAAGCGAGAATTGCTCTTATTCCATTTTTCTTTCATGTGGATAAACACACCCTTGACATTGAATACAAATTATCTGAAAGTGTTATTCTTTTAAACACTACTGATCCCTAGAAATAATTACACAATATGGCTAGATTGGTATTGAAATTTGTAAAATTTGCAGAATATTTCAAAAATAACAAAAATGTCATAATAATTATCGTAATAATGATATATTTTTCCTACTATATATGGTTTGTTTTTCTTAAAATATTCTGAAGATTTTGCTATATTTCTACGACTGAAATTTTAGTGTACTGCGAAAAGCCCCTAATCTATATGTCGCTTGTCCATTAGCACATGGGCGAACTCTCACAGGCTCAACAACTGCGAGAACTGACGAGCCTCATTCTGTTGAGCAAATATTTGGAGAAATTAGTCCATACTGTTTTTTTTTTCCCCTCTCTATGGAGAAAAGTAATTTTGTGTAGTTTTATTCTAAATAATTCAATGTCATTATAACTATTTGTTTTTTCTTTTATTAATTAATTGTTCATATTTTAGTGGGTGGCACGAATAACACTTTACCGTCAGGAGTGGCATTTTGGATTTTTCCCCTCTTTATATTCAATTAGTCCATGTTGAACATGGTTGACGACTACTCCTTCCCCACAGTCCATAGCATAAGTACGAAACCCACGCCTGGTTTTGTCCCATTCTCGACAAACTCGTTGTTGGTGTTGTAGTAGAGATATAATCCTATCGGTTCACGTGAACTATGAAGCACTCTGAATATCCATGAACTTGTTCAGTTCATCAACCGCGATAACTACGAAGGAAGATGGCCAGTACACTAATTAAACGCAACACATTCCTAAAAATAAATCAAAAAATTATTATTCAACCTTTCTATTTTGCTCTCCCATCTACTTAACAACTTTAGCAAATATTTTAATTTTTTATATCCTTCACATTCAACATTTATCTCTATCCTTTCTACTGTCCATGAGCCTAAACAAAACAAAAGCCACTCCATCCCTCCAGGAATGACAGTAGAAGCCGAACTGATTAGGTTTTCTTCCACCACCCTCCATTCGGAGTTGGAAAACAGAAGTGTTTTTTGTTGTCTCTTCATTTAAGGATAATTTTGTAATAGCAAAAGTTTATAAGAAAAAGGCGCCCTAATAAAAGCAGAGGTTATTGGGGGAAAACGTAATAAATAGCAAAATTTATGAAATTAAATTAAGTAAAGAGAGATTTTAAAACTATGGGAAAAGGAGATAAATATGCTTGCAGAGTCTGAATTTTTTCTCTTTTATTAATATTTTTTTTGGCTAAATAACTGTATCAATTAAAAGGGTTTTAATCAAGAATAAAAGATAAAAATTGAATCTCATATATTATAAGAGTAATTTCAACCATTTTCTTTAAAACTATTTAAAGTAAATAACAATTTACCGCTTAAATATTTTATTCACTACCAGTAAAAAAACAACATAACTTTTTTTTTTACGACTGATAAATATTTTTTCCACGTTTTTACCACAAATTATTTTTTATTATTTAATAAACTACTATTTATTTTAAATAATTTTAAAATATGTTATTTACTCTATATTACAACTTCGTTAGATGGACCTTAAAACTAGACTTGCGAGCCCAAATATCCGAACGAAAGGGTCTATATGGAGCCCTTAAAGTCTGAACATAAGCTCTTAAAACATGCTCGGCCAGTAAATAATAAATAATAAATAATTTTTTTAGGAAAAAAAATAACATGCACTCTTTATATGATATAATCCAACATTTTTCCGGTGTCAAGCGGTGGTGGAAGAGAGTTGATTTCTTTATAAAGAAAGAGGCAGTCAAATATTTTTTTCACTCGTTTACTCTCTTCATCTACAGAATTGCCGGCAAAACCGTTCACTTTCAAGAAGCACCACGAATATAACTTAGAGACCCGTTCCTATATTTTTGTGATATACAAGGACAAGAAATTACAGCTAAATATTCCCAAGTCTTCTACCTTGAAATGCCTCCTATGAAACAGAAAAAAGAAAAGAAAATACAAGAAAATCAAAACAAGAACCTAATTTCTTTCCCTTCAGCAATTAATCGTATAAATCATGTTACATTGACAATCCCTCCAGCTTTATTAATTTCTTCCGGATCATCTTCGAAATCGGAGTGCAAGCATCAATCTACTAGTTGGACTTAAGAATCGATCCAAAGAGAGCAATAAGTGCAGGAGAACAAAAAAACTTCTATCTCCACGGTGGTTGCTGCTGTTTGTAGCTAAATTGATAAGCTTCCCACCCACCATCCGGTTCCTTCCTTTTTCCGCCAATGCTGGAACTTGAAGGGGGCTGTGAATTGGTCCTCAAATGCTCCTCCACCGGCCTTCCTTGCCCAGTAATGAAGAACTGCCTTAGACCCGAGTCCCTATTCCCTCCTTCAACCATGAAACCAGAATTTAGATCGAAATTGGGGCGTGATGGCCCAGCACCGTTTAGACCCGGTTGTGTATTAGTCATGCTCAGAATGAATGGTGGCTGGGAATAAGGTGGAACAGCTGGTGCAGAGGGCACAATTTGAGGCATTACCGTGGTTCGTGTATCCACCACGCAGGGGATTGTACCACTGGGTCCATATAAGGCAGAGGACAGAGACATTGTAGGCCCTGTTGTCAGACCATTATAACCAAACACAGACGCAGGAGTGTAAGAACCAGTGGGAGCCAACCCCAGAAAGCTTCCTGTTCTTGTCATGGTAGAATCTACTGCAGACTCTATACCCTTGCCATTTGGTAGGGAGAGGACTTGAGGGACAAACTCTTTTCTGTTGATCTCGACTCTGGTACCCATTATGGAAATGACAGAAGCATCTGGTTTAGGCACTATATGTGGATTTACAGTCTGTGAAGGCTTACCAGGTCCTTGATCTAACGAGTCTTGAAAGGCCGGCCTATCATTCAAATCAAAGTTTCTCATAGAAGGTTGCATTGATGATGATGAAGAGGCAGGAGAAGGGCTGCGACGGCCGCTTCGGTTGTACATATGCTGCCCTTCCACTGTTAAGTTTGATGGTAGAACATCGCCATCATCCTCAATCCGGTTTAAATCCAGCTTGAACCTTTCTGATCTTTGGCTCACTTCTACAGATGATTCCCCAGAAGGAAGGCCAGAAGATGCTGGAATTTGTTTCCCTAAATCATCTCCACCCTCAGCCACATTAAGATCAATATCAAGAAAATCGTGCCTCTGCTTTGAGCCACTATCGCTTGTACCCCCAACAGAGTGATTCTTATCACTGTCAGAATTTTTACGCGGTGAAGCTGGTCGAAAAGCACTAGTAGCAGCAGATCCTTTCCATCCAAGAGTACCCTCAAACTGTAAAGGGGCTACAGGCAATCCAGGAATAGTTGCTGGTCTCGAAGCAGAAACAACCGAAATTGGTGTGGATACAGTATTACCAGGCCCATCCATCTCATCAGAGCAAACTTCTTCATTTAGATCAAAACCACACAAACCTTTTTCTATGTTAATCTCCATTTCTTGTGCTGCTTCCGTCACCTGGGAGGACTCTATATCCTGATTGCAGTTCTCTGATGTCGTATCCAGATTAGCTGCCTCGGAAGAACGGGTTTGAGCAGCTGGCACCTCATTTGGTGGAATCTCGGTAGGCAGGTCCTGTTTCTCATTTATGGAGTCAGGGCTACCTGGTTGCTTCAGTCCACCTTCTGAGGTTTTCTCAGAAGATGAGCTTGTAAATGGTCCTTTGAAGACTTCTCTTTCAACTGCTTTGGCAACCTGTCGAGCAACTTCTAAAGCATCAACACCATAATCAAGTTCACTATCAGACCTTCTCTTGTTAATAGCACCTGAACTTTTGGTATCCATCACAGGCTTAGAGAATTCATATGCAATTCTAAAATCCCTATCTTCATCACTAGCATGCTCCTTATCCTCGTCAACGGTTCCCAGGTCATCCAACCTAGAAGACGTCTCTAAATCCTCAGGGTTCCCAAACACAGTACCATTAACAGATGAGTCCTGCAATGCATTAGAACGACGTTCACCGTCTTCCGCTGCACTGCAATGATTTCCAACCCTACATTCTCCCACCACACTCTTTGAATCAGCTGGTGCACAATCTGTGGCAGAGATTTTTTCACACATATCATTCTCACTGGCTTCAACTTTATTTTGCAAATCAGGCTGCTTCTTTGACTCCGGAGGACTTGCAGCAGCGGCATCCAGTGGAGCACTTCCAGGTTCCACAGGACTAGATATAGAACTTTCAACTTTGTCTGCCTGCTTTTCATTTTGGGAGAACTCATTCACTATTTGGAAATCTGTAGTTCCTTCATCAGTGCCTTTCTTCGTATCTGGAAAACTAGTCTCAACAGACGTTACTCCTAAAGGACATACAGGGGAATCTTCTATCGCTGAAGGATTTTCTTTAACAGGGTTTGAAACAACAGAAGAGGGCAGGGGATCTGCAGATCTCTCTTTTGTGTCTGCACTGTCTAAGATTTTGTGGGTGCTAAGCGGATTGTTATCAGTATGGATCTCTACATCATCACCCCTTTCTGCAGGTTCTGAACTGAGAGTTTCCCCTTTAACAGTTCCTTCAGAAGTAACAGGAATACCTGAAGGAGATGGTCTACTGTCCTCTGAAACAAGCTTTGAACTTGCATCATCATGAGATACCACAACATTGTCAACTTCACAGTTACTTGCGTCTCCCTTCCTTTCCTGCGTCCAGCTATCAAACAGAATTCTTGCTCTATCCTGAACTGTAGAACTTTTGTGGCCAAGAAGATTCTTGACCGTAATCCAGATTCCTGAAGACACTGATCTCTCATTATTTATATGCAGCTTTTCAAGTGCTTGTAGTAGAGCAGTGATTGACTCTTCTACAAAGCTTTCATTTGTATCAGTACAAAACTTTTGAGCATCTTTTAGCCATCTATCAATGAACCAGAGACCGTCTAATTGAATAAAAAGATCAAGGCAATCTTTATTCTCTGTGGCAGCAATAGTGCTGGCCACAGCAGCCCACTGCCTAGATGCATCACCAACATTCTTCACCGCACAATCTTTCTCCTTCTGCATTACCGTTACCAGCTCCTCAACTCGAGATAGGGCTGTGAGCCCATCTTTCATCTCAGTCAAGGTGAAGAAATCCTCGAGCGTCATACTGCTTCACATACCATGTTTCTTGATTTCACATAAGTAATTGTGCAGAAACAACGTTTTTTCTCCCATGCAGAATTGTTGTAGACTTCAGAACGAAATTTATCAAAGTATTCTGGAAAACACTGCATCAACAAGTTTGTGAACATGCAGTTTAACCGTATAAAGATAACAAAATTCGTTTATCATTTATTATTTATTCTTTTTATTAATAAGTCACTTGAAAATCTTCACGACTGAATTTGACAGATAACAAAATTCTGTCTTATATGATGGAGATCGTTATAATCACAGATTTCAAACTTAATTTTAGGAATAAAAATAGAGTTGCTTTAAAATTCTCATTTTTCCTATCTTCCTCGCCAGCAAAAAAATTGCACTCGTTCCCTCACTTTTTCTCCCTTCTCTTCCCTTCCCTCTTCCCATATTGTACCAAAATAACTTTTTTGTGGGCCTAAGGAATAGTTCTGTAATTTTTTCCTTCCAAGATCCACCTTTATTCATTCTATTCAAAAAAATGTAGAGCAAATCAGGGATTAAAAGGGCGCAAAGTTACACAAACATGCATAAAAATCAATGCAAACAATCCACTGTTATTTGTTAAGCATAAAGTTCAAACATAAATCAATGGACTACTTTGGAAAATATCAGTATTCTTAATAGCTTGGATAAGATAATCTATGACAACATCTAGTAACATTTACTTAAGCTAAAACAGAAACTGAAGTTAAGTCGGAAAACAGAGGAAACAACAGTCAAATTCTCATTATTGGTAAATCATGCAATCACAGTACTGAAAAAAAAAGGATCAAAATAAGAATGTTTCTTTCCGAAGAAAGGTCTTAGCTCGAAACAACTTCATTATATTTACTTTTCAATCCTTACTCTTAACAATTTAGAAAGAAAAAAAAAGTTCAGAAGGAAAGTTCAACTTAGCCCTGAAGAACAGAATCATCTCATGCTAAATCCAACTTCAAATGAAGACAGCATTAGCAAAATACACACGCAATAAATGAGATTCCTAAGAGACAGCAAGAGCCCCCAAACAAAATAGAACAATATATGAAACTCCAGAAGATATACAATATACTGAAAAATTGCCTGTCCACATATATTTAATCCTAGCCACACAGAAAATTTTGACAACTGACAGTGAGGAACAAAAAATAGGGAGATGTCCACCTTTTAACGATGTTTGGAGTTCTTACAGATCAAAAAAAGTCTGATATCACGCAATAGAAAGAATCAAAAATAGAAAGAATCAAAATTGACAAGTGCCACAAAGTGCAGTGTATGGATAAGGAAATCGATAATTTTGCGTCACTTCCAAAATTAGAAGGTATAAGACCACAATAAATCAATTATGCAGAAAGAGACCAAACAAATGGTCATCCAAACAGATTGATCAAGCGTACGTATATTGATTAATCTGTATGAATAATTAAGCAATGTACCAAAATCCAAATCAAAATCAGAATGGGAATTACCAGATGCTTAAGCGCCTGCTGTAGAGCCACGAGGATCCAATTATTAGACTTTCAACCGCAATTTCCAAATTGCTTATATTCTACTCCTGAAACAGCCAAACAAGCACTAAAATGAAAACCCTAAATACACACCATAACCACATAAGATGAATAAAGCGAGACCTAGCTAACTTATAGACCAGCCTAAGCTAAAATCAAATACGAAAGTGATACAGATTCTTCGATTTTCCGACCAAAAAAATTTGTAAATACCAAACCCTAGAATTCAAGGAACCCAATTAAACAGAAAAAACTCTGGCTTCACACTTTGGTTAAGCAGGCAATCCATGGAAAATCTCATTTATCTCGAATTTAAACAGGATTATCAGAATTAATGGCGCCCTAAGGCGTATGATTAATATCGCTAATCACAATAACAGAAACGAATTAATGACATAAAACAACATTGATAAATAATTACGATTCGACTATATCCTTTACCTTCATGAATGAATTTGAAAACCCTAGCCTTCACCACAGCTGAAAAAGAGAAAATCTCCAATCTCGCCCCCTCTTTCTCTCTCCTCTTCCGCCTAAGGTTGGGGCTTCTCTCTCTAGTCGCTATCTCTCCCTAAAACTCGGGTTTTATTTCCCTCTCTCTCTTCTTCACAAAACCCTCGCTTTCGCCCTCCGGAGCTTAGAGAGAAAAGAGAACCCAACGTTTCTTCTTCGTGTGTTACTATTTTTTTTTTTTCTTTTCCAATTAGTTTAATTTTCTCCTCAGTTCTCTGGTCCGTTTTTAGTTGTATTTGGGTGACCACACGCGCTAACGTGCGGGAGCCGTGGCTTCCGAGTTGGAGCGAGCCAAGTCGGCTTGGGGTGGGGACCACCTCGTAACTTGTCTAGTGAACAAGTGTAGGATTTTTAATTTAATTTTTATTTTATGTTTTCAAAATTTTTATTTTCTTTTTCAAAGAAAGAAAAAACCATTTAAAAAAGAAAATGTTAGGGTGGGGAAGGCTAAAAAGACAGGGAATGCACCAGACTACAAAAACTGTCAATTTTCGGATGTAGCTTTTGTGGGGCTTCTGTCATGAGCTTCAAAGAAAGGACTGAGGACAGAAATGGTCTATGCTGAAAAAGAGAGGAGCATGTCGCTGTCACTTTCAAGTCACGTGTTAGTACACGTGCGGTTTTTTTATTTTTTTTTATTTTCTAATTTTGATTACTTTTTTTCTTTCAAATATGGCAGTTGTACAACGAAGAAGAAAATTTTCTTGCATTCAAATCCGTGTTAAAAAAATCTTTTCCAGCAAAAAAAAAAAAAAATACGTGTACAAAAATATTCTTTGAGATATCATAAATTATGAATGTGAATGTCTTTGCCTTTTTGCAATTTTGTACTTTCTTTTTCTATGCCTGCAGCTGAAAAGATTTGCAGAAATATTGGGCGCACAAAACAAATATGTAACCAATGGACTTGCGACAAAGCAATTCGGATGGTATGATTGTTTCCTTTGCTTGAAATGGAGGGGCAAACTCATTCACTTTGTCATGCGCTAGAGGCGATTGATTACATATGTCGACCATTTTGAACTATATTCCAATCATATATATATATATATATATGTATATATAAAAGAAATGTCAAATAAGAATTTAGAAGGTCAGATATTATATTGCTTCGATCCGATGAAATGTCTGCTCCAAAAAAAAAAATCACAAACACATTGGGACCAACGGATTTGCCAATTGTCTCAATCAATGTCGTTCGTTGCTAACTCTATTGAATTTAATTACTGTTAAAAAAAAGAGCTACGGAACTCGTGCAGCATGCAAGTGATATACGTGGCTATGAAATTTTTTTCCCTCTTCTTTTTTGTTCTCTCTCAGAGCATATTTAATATACCGTATAAACACTCTGTATTGTATAAAATATCATATTAAAAATATATAAAATATTTCACAAATATCAAGACTCAAGATTGGGTTTTATGATTGACATTGGGGTTGAGTTTTGAGACCGGAGTAATGTTAGGTTTTATATTTTTTTAAAATTACATGTTGACCCTAAACTTTTAAAAAATTATGTTTTAATCCATCAATTTTTTAAAATTATATTTTGACCCCTCAACTTTTTAAAATTATATTGTCACCCCTTAATTTTTTAAAAATTACAATTTGACCTCATTTTTTAAATTTTTTTACAAAAAGACCCTATATAGCAACTCTACTTTCTCCCTTGCTTCCTCAAAATGTTGGGTTCAAATCGATATTAGAGTCGAATTAGGTTATGATTAGGCTAAATTTAATCTTATTACAAACTAATATGTAAATAGATTACAATAGTAAAAATAGTATAATATTTAATAATACCACTAACCAAAAACCGTATTATATAAAAATTATACAATGCAATACAATTGGTGCACCAAACATGTCCTTAAGCATGTAGATCTTTCATCATTCATCAACCAGAGTCCAAGAATTGTAGAACTATATTAAAAAGAGTTCATAATTATCGTTAGGAATAGCCATTCTGGCATTCCATGGTATTATCAGTGTTATCATTGTGGTTCTTGACGACTGAAAATGACATGCAATTGGGAAACGATCATGTAGATATCTTAAAGGAGGCCCACATAATAACACTACGACATGCAGAAAGCTATTGACGTTTTTAACATTTTTCTTTCATAACACAAGGTACTTTACAGTTGTTCGTGCTAGGTGACATTTTCAAGCCCTTGACCTTTTACTTATTTGATATTTCTCATACACACATACATACATACATATATATATATATATATGCCAACAGGAAAAGAAGCAAATACACTAGGAATGACATGGGTACAAGAAGTGCTTAGTATACAAACACTACAACAATTATGCCCATTTGCGACGACTTTTTTTGCGACGACATATGTCGTCACAAATAATTCACTATTTGTGACGACATGTCGTCGCAAATACCTTCCGTTAAATAAAATGCACATGTCGTCGCTAATAAGTTTAATGTCATCGCAAATAATATTGGCGCGCAAATTTCAATGGCGCGGATTTTTGGCGCCAAGGTAATCCATTTTTTTTCCGACGACAAGCAGCGAATATTTGCGACGACACGTCGTCGCAAATAGTTTTGGATTATTTGCGACAACATTGTTTCAATGTTGTCGCAAATAATCCAGTTGACGAGAAAGTATGCGCGGAAAAAAAAAAGGTTATTTGCGACGATGTTTGTATTAATTGCGACGACATTGTCGTCGCAAATAAAAAATTATTTGCGACGATATTTTAAATTTATTTGCGACGAATGTGTCGTCGCAAATAACTGTGACCTAATATACGCTTCTTCTTCTTCTTCATTTTCTCCCGACTCTCTCTGCAAAATATCTCTCTCTCTCCTGCAATATCTCTCTCTTTCCAAAAAAACCTGGTTCCGCCAGCCCGCTCCTGGCGCCCTGCTCCCGCCGCCCCGGTCCCGCCACCCCACGCCCGCCCGTTCACGAACAGGTATTTTTTTTTTTCTTAACAATATTGTTCTTTTTTTTCTTAAGCATTATATTTGTTAAGCATTATACTTGTTATTAGAACTAGATTATAGAACTTAAAATTATTTCCTAAGTATTATACTTAGAACTAGATGAGTAGAATTTAGAACTAGATGACTAGATTATATTTAGAACTTAGAATCATTATACTTATTATTGTGTTTATATGTTACTCTAGATGTTAATAAAATGTTAATTTTGGTGTTTGAAAATTATGTTTGATGTTTTAATTTGATGTAGGCGTTTGATTTTTCGCCTTCATCCTTGTTTGCACGGTTCTTCCGACGTAATCCTTCTATTTTCAGCCCCCGTTTAGTGGGTTTGAACTTTGTAAGTATTTTATATTTGTTTAGTTTAAAATTTTAGTAGTTGTATGAATTCGGGATTATGTTGAAATTTAGTATATGTTTATGATTCTTGTTCTGGGTGGCACATCTTACAGCTATGGTGTGCCGAAATCTTTTAAAGTTGTTTTTCTGCAGGTTTTGATTTTTAGATTATATGAAAAATAAGTCGTTATGCTGCCGAATTTTACTTAGGAAACCATAATTTTAATAAGTTAATTAACACAATTTAATTAATAAAACTTAATTGTGTTAATTAAGAATAAAATTAAAATTAATTGAACACATTAATAAATTGTTATGTCTGGTGTCGTTTATAGTTGAAATGCCGATTGACAAAAGTTGGACTTCTTTGAGGAACTGATTGTCGAATGAATATTGGAATGGATTATCTGCTTTTATTGAGGTCGCCAAAAATTATGTAACTTCAATTGGCCATATCAGCTGTCCTTGTATGAAATGTAGAAACCATGAAATGCATCCAATAGAAACTGTGAGAGCGCATATACATCGATATGGTTTTGATCCATTGTATAGAACATGGATTCACCGTGGTGAAGTAGAGGCGCTTTCAGGTGTAGACCCAATAGTTAATCAACCAGTAGACGAGATGTTTGCAGTCTTAGAAGACGTTGCCGGGATTAATGATGACCATGGAATATTGGATGAGACGCATGTGGATCTAGAAGATGCACAATACGCTGAATTTAAGTATCTACTTTCTGAGCTCCAGGTGGGATTGTATCCGGGCTGCACTAAGTATTCATCTTTAAATTTCTTAGTGAAATTGATGCATTTAAAAGTGTTATACAAGTGGCCTAATGAGTGTATGGATGATGTCTTAAGTCTATTGAAAGATGCATTTCCAGATGTGAAGTTACCTTCTTCTCATTATGAGTCGAAGAAGTTCATGAGTAAACTTGGATTGGGTTACGAAACAATTCATGTCTGCAAGTACGATTGTGCTTTATTTTGGAAGGAGAACACTGATCTACATACATGTCATGTATGTAAAACATCACGTTGGAAGAAAAAAAAGACAAAGGGTACTAAACAAGTCCCGTGGAAAGTACTACGTTATTTCTCGTTAACAGATCGGTTGAAGCGTCTGTACGGTTCTCGTCACACAGCTAAAGATATGGCGTGGCACCAGCGTGGGCGTTCAAATGATGAGGATTTAATGCGTCATCCAGTCGATGGTATTGAATGGAAGGGGATAGATGAAAAGTATCCTGAGTTTTCACGTGAGCCGAGAAATGTTCGCTTGGGGTTGGCCGCTGATGGTTTTAATCCTTTCAGTAACATGAGCCTCTCATACAGTATGTGGCCGATGGTTTTAACGGCTTACAATTTACCTCCGTGGTTATGCACTAAAGATCCTTATAAGATGTTGACATTGTTGATTCCTGGCCCAAATGCACCCGGAAAGGATATGGATGTCATTTTAAGGCCTCTTGTGGATAAGCTAAAAGATTTGTGGAATGATGGAGTAATTGTACGTGACACAATTTCGAATACATCATTTCAAATTCGAGCTATGTTGCTCATGACTGTTAATGATTTTCCTGCTTGTAGTAGTTTATCTAGATGGAGTGATCAGGGCTATTTAGCATGCCCAACTTGCAACGTTGTAACTCCTTCAAAGAGGATAACAAGTAAGACTTGTTTTGTTGGCCATCGGCGATGGCTTCCTATTAAACATGGGATGAGAAAAAATAAAAAGTTTGATGGTATGGTTGAGAAACGACCTCCTCCGGCTCGAAAACCTATTCACC
Organism: Morus notabilis; assembly: GCF_000414095.1. NCBI lineage: Eukaryota > Viridiplantae > Streptophyta > Magnoliopsida > Rosales > Moraceae > Morus > Morus notabilis. The sequence continues at coordinate 177,806 of NW_010367018.1, forward strand.
AAATCTTAGCTCAGTTACAAAATATATGTGTCCTTCAGATTGTTTGGTAAACATGAAAAGTATGGTGGGAAGAAGCGGAAAAGACATGCAAGCGAGCTTAATTGGACAAAGAAGAGTATTTTTGGGAGTTGCCTTATTGGAAGTCATTGTCGTTACGTCACAACTTAGATGTCATGCATATTAAGAAGAATGTATGTGACAGCTTATTGGGCACAATTCTAGACATTGACAAAAAAAGTAAAGATACGGATAAGGCGAGAATCGATCTGCAAAATATGGGGGTGCGCAAGGAGTTGCATTTGTATAAAGACGGTGATCGTTGGATGAAACCACATGCGTCTTATACACTATCTCCTGACGACAGTAAAAAGTTTTGTGATTTTTTAAAATCAGTAAGGTTTCCTGATGGATTTGCTTCAAATTTAAAGAAAAATGTGATCGAAGGGAAGAATAAAATTACTGGGCTAAAATCACATGACTGTCACATCATAATGCAGCGATTATTGCCAACAGGGATACGACCATTCATGAAGAAAGAGATCGTTGATGCAATAACAGAATTAAGTAATTTTTTCGAGTTAATATGCTCAAGGACATTGCGAAAAAGTGATTTAGAGAAAGCTCAACAAGATACTGTGCTTATTTTATGCAAGTTAGAAATAATTTTTCCTCCTGCCTTTTTTGACATGATGGTACATTTAGTTATACACTTGCCTGAAGAAGCCATTCGAGGAGGACCAGTTCACTTAAGATGGATGTATCCATTTGAACGTTTTCTTGGGTCGTTAAAGAAATATGTTAAGAATCGTGCACGTCCTGAGGGTTTGATTGCTGAGGCTTACATTGTCAACGAAGCTCTGACTTTTTGTTCGTTGTATTTAACTGGAGTTAAAACACGGTTTAACTGACTGGACAGAAATTAGATGGATGATGAAGATCATATTGTTAAAAAGATTTTTGTATTTGATACTCGCTGTCGGCCAATTGGGAAGATGACCCCGTCACTTGGATACTCATTTGCGAGAGAAAGCCGAGTGGTACGTCCTACAGAACTGTCCAGAAATTCAGCAGTTCATTGAGTACGTATTACTTTCACTTTTGTAGTGACCATAGGAAGGAGATTGATGCCGACGGTCGAATCATACCATTGGATGAAATTCAATCGAAAGAGTTTCCAAAATGGTTTAAGAATAAGGTTCGTTTATAATTAATTTGCATTAACATTGTTAAGTCATTAAAAAGTGGCGTTTTATAGAATATTCATGTCTCCTTGCAGATTTTCAATATTCGAAAGCAGAATGAGCCAGAAGTGAATGATCAAATACTTTCGCTTTCAAGTGGTTCAAGCTTCTCATGTCGAAGTTATCCTGGTTGTGTGGTGAACGGTGTCAAGTTTCTGACACGCAATCGGGATATGAATCGAAGTACTCAAAATAGTGGTGTTTGTGTTCGCGGACCTGATAACCAAATGTTTATGGAGTTTTAGAGGACATTTATGAGCTGTCCTACTTGAATGACAATTCTGTTATGCTTTTTAAATGTCTGTGGTTTGACACTCGTCCGGAAAAGAAAAAGATTCAACACTACAAAAATAGAATAAGTATTTTTGTTAAAGACACGTGGTACGAGAACGAACCTTTCATACTTGCATCTCAAGCAGAACAAGTTTTTTACGTAGACGATTTATTTAACGGTCCAAACTGGAAGGTTGTAGAACACTTTAGACATCGCCATATTTGGGACATCCCAGAAACTGACATTGATGACGTGATGATAGTCCAGGATACAAAGTCTAGAAATATTGAGTTATTAGTGGAACTACCAGAGATTGACTCATTTGTATTGAATCGAGATGATGGATCGTCTAATGTTGTCACTTCCGATGTTGATGCAATTATGAAAGATAAGTCTCCTGTAGTTGATGATTTTATTAATGATGAAGACGATGAAACTTTAGAGGAGTACGTTGAAGAGGAAGTCATCGAATCTGAAGACGATGATGACATAAATGATGATGGCGATAATCAACAATATAGCAGCGACGATGAGTAGAACTACAGTATAGTAATCTTTGTCATTTTTCTCATATTTCGTTTTAATATTATGATTTTGAATTTATAAATATTGTTATTAATATGAATTTGTTCACAGACATTGATGGCTGGAACGTTAGCGACTTGCGCTGGCTCTTCAGGGGGAGCGTAGCCTCCTCCCGGTCCTCACAGAGTCCCCGCCTACTGTGAGTCTGGTATGTTATTTTGACTTTTTTCTCGGTCTATCATATAGTAAATAAATGTAGTTGTACATGTTTATCACTAATTGCTTTCATATGCTTACAGCACCTGAACCTCGACAACGTAGAGGTCGAGGTGAGGTAAAAGGTTATGAAATCGCCCAAAAGGTCCTTCAAGACGGGAAAATCACAGTGGAATTTGATGAGGCGGGAGGTACTTGGAAGGCGCTTGGTAAATATGGTGCCTGGTTTGATAGTGCGGTTGGTATTCATACCAGGGACATATGCGAGCCCTTCCACGATGCTTGGAAGGACATTAGCGACGTGGACAAGAGGACAATTCAGGACCGGATGCTGGTATTTTTTTAATGGTACATTTTGTATAGTTTATAATATAGTTAACAATGCATTTTAACGATGTGAAACTGTTTTGCAAGGATTGGTTTAACGTGGATTATAACTACAAGAACGGCATTCTGAGGTCCGTTGTTGATAGGGAGGCAGCAAAGTGCTACAAGGACTGGAAAAGTTTCTTGCACCGCCACTACAAACGCTACGGTAGAGAAAGTCTCCCGAGTAACATGAGAAATCAAGTTCATTGGGATCGTTGTTGCGATAGGTTCTCCGGCGACAAATTTCAAGTAATTATAGATTTATTAGAACTTGATGATTTTTTATATATAATTTCAAGTAACTATTACTTATTATAGTTAATCATAAACATAAAATATCATAGGCAAATAGAAGTAATCGCAGCAACCAAAAGTATCCAAGCCTACATGGTCGGTTATCGTACTCTCAACATCACAACAAGAAGGTTAGTACTTATTTTTTTATCATTAACGTATTTATATGTTTGTGATTCTTGTTCTGAGTGGCACATCTTGTAGTTATGGTGTGCCGAAATCTTTTAAAGTTGTTTTTTTACAGGTTTTGATTTTTGGATTATATGAAAAATAGGTCGTTATGCTGCCGAAATTTAGTTAGAATTTAAGAATTTTAATAAATGTAATTTATTTCACAGGCCAGTACGGAGACCCAAGAGCCGATGTCTGCTATAGACAATTGGGCGGACATGCATCGTCGCGGGGACTCTTGGGTTAATACCCATGTGGAACAGACTTTCGTAAGTATTTTTACTTTTCTTATTAAATTTTTTTATACTGAAATAGTGGTTTTATAACACGTAAAAATAATTATAATGTCTTATTATGTAGAACACTCTGGAGGAGGAGAGACAGCAGAGAACACAAACTACTTCAAGCGCGACTAGACCCCCCCTTGACGAGCATGGGATTTTGGAGCAAGTTCTTGGCATGCGTAGAGGACATAAGAAATGAATGGGTCCGATGCTCTACCAAAAGCATTACTCCGAGGCTTCTCCTTCATCTGGTGGTTCATTCTCGGACGCAACATCATCGGCTCAACCTGACCCGCGTATGGATCGTTATTTAAAGAAATCGTACCGGGAACAAATGAAGATTTATGACAATCAGATGAAGATGTTAGAGTTGGTGTCTAAATTGCAGCCCAACATCTAATTACCTACGATTGCTCGTCCAGAACCAATTAACCTAGACGCTCATCTGCCTCCTTCAGATGATGACTCAGCTGTTGGCGATGCTACAAACCTAGATGAATAGTTCCGTTATATGTTCTGTTTGATTTTTCACTTTATTTAGACTTTTATATTTTGTTGAACATTATTTATGCACTTCATGTAGTATTCATAATATATTTTATAAATTTATTTAGATTTACTGTTTTTAATATTAATTTATATTTTACTTTTAATGTATCTTAATAAATTATATTCAGTATGTAACATAATAATGTTTAATTAAAATTATTAAAAATTAATTAATTGCCATTTTTTAAAAAATTCAAAAAAAAAATTTATTTCAGTTTTTGCGACGACTTTTTTATACTTATCGTCGCAAAAAAGGGTAATTATTTGCGACGACATTTTGAAATTGTCATCGCAAAAAATATTATATCACGACAAATTAAACAACGGGGTATTAGCGACAAGCGTCATCGCAAAAGAAAAATGTCGTCGCAAAAAAGGTATTTGTGACTATTTTTTTGCGACGACATAACTGTGACGACATGTCGTCGCAAAAACACTTATTTGCGACGACATGGGGGTTTTTGCGACGACAAAAAGTCGTCGCAAAAATCCCTTTTTCTTGTAGTGAAATTCAAAAAAAGAAGTGCTTAATAAATAGCAAAAGTCAAGTATATGTCATGACTTATGATGATAAATGTGTGAGAGTTTCTCTGGTTGGATTATAAAAAAAATGAATATCGGTAGTTTCTTACAGATGAAAAAATGTATCATAAATTATTTACTATACATGTTTTTTTAATTAGATGTGATTTTTACCAGACTATTGAGAAGCCTACCGGAGAACATTCTTAAATTTATATACCTTGTTTGACCAATGCTTCTAACAATAGGCCCAAAGTATTCTTTATGACTTTCTTTGTAAGGGGAGCCTAAATTACACGCCCTAACCCTTTTATGAGGGGTGAATTAAAATATGGTTGAGTTGTACAAACAGTGACGAAGTCAAAATTTTGTTTAGCAGGAGCTTGAGTTAAATGAAGGTTTTAAACTTTTTTTTTTTTTTTGGTTCTAGAGTTGTAAACTAAATTAATAATGTTGTGTGGGAAAATATGGGCTGCCACGTCAGAGACGGCCAACTCCTCCAAGGAGGAGAGGCTTCCGAACGGACGACTCCTCCAAGGAGGAGAGGCATCCGAACGGTCGACTCCTCTAAGGAGGAGAGGCCTCCAGACGGACGACTCCTCCAAGGAGGAGAGGCTTCCAGACGGTCGACTCCTCCAAGGAAGAGAGGCTTCCAGACGGCTAACTCCTCCAAGGAGGAGAGGCATCCGAACGGCCAACTCCTCCAAGGAGGAGAGGCTTCCAGACGGCTAACTCCTCCAAGGAGGAAAGGCCTCCAAACGGTCGACTCCTCCAAGGAGGAGAGGCCTCCAGACGGACGACTCCTCCAAGGAGGAGAGGCCTCCAGACGGACGAACTCCTCCAACAAGAAGAGACATCCGAACGGCCAACTCCTCCAAGGAGGAGAGGCCTCCAGACGGTCGACTCCTCCAAGGAGGATAGGCCTCCAGACAGATGACTCCTCCAAGGAGGAGAGACATCCAAACGGCCAACTCTTCCAAGGAGGAGAGGCTTCCAGACGGTCGACTCCTCCAAGGAGGAGAGGCCTCCAGACAGTCGACTCATCCAAGGAGGAGAGGCCTCCAGACGAACGACTCCTCCAAGGAGGAGAGGCATCCGAACGGCCAGCTCCTCCAAGGAGGAGAGGCTTCCAGACGGACGACTCCTCCAAGGAGGAGAGGCCTCCAGACGGTCGACTCCTCCAAGGAGGAGAGGCCTCCAAACGGACGACTCCTCCAAGGAGGAGAGACATCCGAACGGCCAACTCCTCCAAGGAGGAGAGGCTTCCAGACGGTCAACTCCTCCAAGGAGGAGAGGCTTCCAGACGGTCGACTCCTCCAAGGAAGAGAGGCCTCCAGACGGCCGACCCTTCCAAGGAGGAGAGGCTTCTAGACGGACGACCGTACCAACATGGGTCCACATCCCCAGAAAACTCCCTTAGTGGATAAGGGAGTTACGTCTAGGTTTAAAAAATGTCAGTAATGTTCCAGACGGTCAACTCCTCCAAGGAGGAGAGGCTTCCAGACGGTCGACTCCTCCAAGGAAGAGAGGCCTCCAGACGGCCGACCCTTCCAAGGAGGAGAGGCTTCTAGACGGACGACCGTACCAACATGGGTCCACATCCCCAGAAAACTCCCTTAGTGGATAAGGGAGTTACGTCTAGGTTTAAAAAATGTCAGTAATGTAGACATTAATTACAAGCCCCTAAACCACCCTTTAATGGATGGTGGAGTATTAATGGGGGATATGCATAGCCGCAAAAGGGGACAAATTGGATGAGTGAACAGTGAAAAAAGGTGGTGACAGGCTATGGGTCTGGGTTCATAGACTAGTAGGGCACTCAAGTGGATGGGCCTACCAAGAAAAACCACCCATGAAGTAATCTCTGGCTATAAAAAGGGCAAGGCCCCGAATGAAGAAAGGGAGAGGATTTTTGGCTATTTTTCATATGTAATCAGAGAATAGAGAGTTGATTCTATGTAATCCAAAAAGAGCCCAAGGGAAATACAATACACAAGTAGATGTAGCTCTTCATTAACAGAGTGAACCACTATAAATTTTGTTTGTCCTCTCATTCAAGCATTATTCTCATGCTTCCAAAAATACAATAAACACTTCAAATATATAGTTAATTTCTAGCCGGTAACCCAACGGAATACCAGAGGGTAATCCGGCGTATTTCTGTTGACGAAATTTGACCGTCAACAAATAATATTATAAATACTGATCAAAATCTCATAATTTTTGGGTTTTTATATTTGAAATTATAATGGATATAAACAAAATATTTAAATAATAAGATATAACAAATAGTGTAAATGAAATTTTCAAAAACATACGCATAAAATGCTAATTATATAAAAAAATTTGGGTAAAATAAGAAAAAGTGGGGGAGACTTTAAAATTTTAAAAAGTTTAGAGGGGGTTAAATAAGAAAAGGTCGGGACATAACTAGAAATTGGAAAAAAGTAATAATGGAGACACTTGAGTCAGGGGAGCTTGAGCCCAAGCTCCCTCTATCCCTGTGCACAAATATCATTTATATAGCTGATTTTTCGAATTATGTTTCTTAACAACCCCCTTGAATTGACTTTATCATGCATTTAGTTTTGGTTAATTTACATTTTTTTCTCATAGCTAAATTTTTTAAATATATGTATGTATATGTGCACTTATTGTCAGCTGGTGTATATTGATATATCCATTATTGTAATGAGAATATATGAAAACTACATTTGTTTGTGTTTGTGTCCTAATTGTTCTTCTTTTTCTTACGTTTTTAATATAATGAAATAATCATTATTGGACCAACGCGTGTGGCAATCACCGCCTGTCAGTGACGGCACGTGAGATTCATACGCTGCCATATTTTTTAAGCTTCCATTGTCATTTTAGGTGTTTTTTTTCTAGCGCCGTTGCTACCGTGCTTCACGTATTTTTAGCGTTAAGGGGCTTGATCTTTTGGAATTTTTGTAAAGTTTTTATAGTTTTTATGTTTTTTTGTTTATGTTGTTGTTGTAATAACAGTGATTGTTTCTCTATCTACCGGTGTTTTGTCTTAGTTAGAGGATGGTTTCTCCACTGCTTTTAGTATGTGTTGTGTGATTTGGCCCGATTTTGGAATTAGGATGTGGCTCATATGGAGTCTTTTTTGTTTGGCCGAATTATGTTATCATACCACTTATTAGAAGAGTCATCTCTGTTATTTAGGTTAAGAGTGCGTTTATATTGCCTAGTCGTGTGAGTGACACCCGTTTCTATAACTTTGTATTTGTCATGTATCCAAGCCTTTTAGTGGCTCTTTAATGAAAAAAATAAAGAGAAAATAAAAGACTATAATAACACCTAATTATTTAAAATGACATAAATAATAAATTTCCACAAAACTATAACGGACCATTACTTTTCTCTCTAAAAGTGGTAGTGTATAATTAGAATTCAAAAACAGTACATATATTATAGGGGTGGCAATTCATGTTGGTAGGTCGTGTTCGTGTCAACCCGTTTATTAATCGTATCAGAAAGTATCAACCCAAACACGACCCATTTATTAAATGTGTCAAAAATGTCAATCCAAACACGACCAATTTATTAATCGTGTCAACCAACATAACTCATTTAAATTAATATATTAAATAAATAACTAATATAATAATAACTTAGTTAACACGATCATAACATGCTTAATATTTTTATTGGTCAATTTATCTTTTCCTTTAAAAAAATAAATGAATTTTACTTACAAACATTAAAATTCATATTATTTTTATTTAATATGTCATATAAACTTTTATATTATATCTCATATCATTAGATTGTAAATAACACATATAGTTAATCGTGTCACTTCGTGTTAGGAGGTCAACTCTAACCTAACTCGTTTATTAATCATATTCATCGTGTCAATCCGATTATAATCCAAACTTATTTATAATAAACTCAAACTCAATAATTTCGTGCTAATTTCGAGTCGTATTTCATATCATTACCACCTTATATATATATATATATAGCCTAATTTACACCATCGAAATAGACTAACCCGAAACAAATGCCTCTGTTCTCTCTAGGATATACAGCCCATGTGATTAGTCCACTTACTCCTTGGAGAAATTGTAACACACAAATACCATATTTTAAAAATGTTTTTAAATTAGATAACATATTTTTAAAACGATTAAAGTAAATCCATTACTTGTGTTGAGATTTTCATTAATGGATTTGTTTTAATTGATTTGTTGACATTATTTTGAGCATGACTTAGAAAGGATTTGATGGTGATGATATAATGAAAAGTTTAATGGCAGCAGGAAATGTCTTTTTAGAAACTGTTAAAATTAATCAATTTGATTTGATTTGTAAAAGTCAACTTTGTGTGATTTTCGAAAGTTAAAAATCGATGAGTTGATTAATTTGCTACAGAATATTTGTTTTGGAAATTAACTTGCTGCAAAAAACTTATTTTGGAAATTGATTTTGATATGATTTAGTGAAAGTCAACTTTTAATCCTTTTTGGTAAGTTAGAAATTGGTGGGATAATTGATTTGCAAAGTAGATTTTATTTGGCTGTATAAAAACGTCCAAGTTCATAAAGTATTCTGCAAGGATCATACAGCATTTATATAAGAGATAATAAGAATTTACAGCAGTTGACTTTAAACCAGATTTTACAGCTATGTTCCAAGATTTGTTACAATAAAGGTTCAATAGACTGTGTGCAGTGGATGACATTGAAGTTTTTGACAGCTGGTCGATTTGGCGATTTAATTAAAGTCTCTCAATAATCTTAGTAAGCCTGGATAGCCTCAGAATTTTAGAGAGTCAAATCATATTGTAAACACTTGTATTTTATTTTCTTCGGGAGAAGATATTTAGTTTTTCAGGAGAGAAATTTTGTTGAAAGGATTTCAACATTGTAAGTCGAGGGGATCTCGTCAATCAAGTCTATTAAGAAATTGCAGTTTATAAACGTTTTGTTTTGAGAGGGAGTTTTGAGGAGTCATAATTGAGTTGTAAGTTTGAGTTCTTAGTGGATTGATCATTATTTGGGTGAGACCCCACGGAGTAAGTGGTTACCGAACTGCGATACCAATCTCTTGTGCCTATTTTCTATTTTGAGTTCTATATTCATTTGTTGAATCAATTTTAATAACAAACTTGGTAAATAGACTAAACCGGTAACAACTTATAAATATTTTACCTAGCGTAAATACATTATTTACTGATAAGTAAAGTATTGATACCGAATAAATTTCAGTAAATCAATATTTACTAATAAATAATGGTATTTGCTTTAAAAACATATGAAAAAAAACATGCAATGTAATATACTTATTGCTTATTAATCTAATTTTGAATCTTTACACAACCAATAACATATTTAGTTCTTATTAGAGTTATTAATTAACAAACATCATTTTTTTAAACGGAAAATTTCATCAATAAATTAACAAATTGCACAAATAGTCGCAAATGACCACAATCTATAAGGGAATTCAATCCTAAACATTGACTAGATCCACCAGTGAAGACGGACGAAGCACAAAGGTGAACATAAGTGTCGAGACCTAATGGGAAAAAAACCCGTTCAGCACAAATAAAATCGAGCGGGACCAAAACTCGTTAACAAGAACCACTACAGTCGATGGATAAAACCAATCGACCGACACCAAACCCCTAATACATGGGACACAAGCAACATGGTCTAGAAACAAATCTACATATAAACACACACACCGTCGATAACCAACTCAAATAGGTGGGACGCATAAACAAAATCAGAATATGGGGAAACCACCTCATTTATTACAATACATAAACTTAGCGAAAATAACGCCCTTATTAAAATTAACAAAAGACAATAAAACCTATGAATAGTCTCAATCATACAGGAATATATGTTGATGACAAGCCAACAACCATTGTATGGAAGTCAAAGAAACTGGAACTGAGCAGAACTATCACAGCAGAAGCGCAACCTCCACCGATGAAGCTGAACACAAAAACAACCCGAATGTTGCCCTTGCGCCACATATCCACCAGCAACCTCCCGCTTTACACCAAATCTACGCCTCTATTGCCAATAGACCGTGCCCATCAACCACCGACCACAGCCACCATCTCAAGGGTCAAGAGTTTGGCAACCAACCAGTGGTTGATCTAGACTCCGGCCCTAAGAAGAGATTCTAAACTCAAAATCCTATCAACCTCACGAGAGGGAGAAAAAGAGAGAAGAAAAAAAAAACCTTTAATTCGTGAAATCTAATTTGATGTTAAGAAAAAAGAAAGAAAAAAGAAAAAAAAAACATCATCTATCTATATAGAAGAAGTGTGAAAGGTATACTTTCACATCTCTCTTTCAACCAAAACGGCAACATTTTCGTTTAAAGATGTTTTATTTTTATTTTTATTTTTTATGGATCATTTCCTTTTTTTTCTAGTCTTTTTTGACTTCTTGCCCAAAAATTTAATTTTTTTATTTTGGTTCTTTTTTCGGATTTTATATTCAAATTTAAATGCATTTAATAATAACATGATAATTAAAATTTAACATACAAATTACTCTCCACGTACATAGCACATGAACTTCAACTAGTATAGAATAAGCTTTGTAACGGGTTAAATTTATTATCTAAAAAGTTAGTAATTTTGTGTAAATAAAAAACTTAGTACATATTGATAGAAAAATGTATCTAATTTAGGATTTCATCAAAAGTAAACCTCTAATTTATTAAATTTGATCATGGGTGAATTCGGAATTTACCATAGAAATATGAAAATTAGTGAGTAAATCTCAAATTTGCTGTTATTTATGACTTTTTAAAAAGTTTCTACAATTTCTTTTATCCTGCTCAGAAAATATAAGTTATCTTCTTCTATATTATTTCTCATTTGTTTCCACTACTCTAATCATGACTTTTTTTTTTGTTAAGAACTAAGACCTGGTAAATTTTTACTCATTTGTCGTTTAAAAGTCGCTCGCTCGTATTGACTCGTCTAAAAAAGACAGCGAGCGCAGTGGTTGACTAAATGGGCTCCAAAACTTTCGAGTTATCGTTGGAAATGATTCCAAGCAATTGCCACAATATTATAATGTTGACAAGATGGCATAAAGATACAAGAGATAAAAGAGAATGATAAGACTAGAAAGTTTGATCTAGTCAGGATTGAGACGTTAAGTGAATTCATACATCCGATTCATTAGTCTTAAGCTTTGACGATTATGGCGTGGTCAGTACCTAATCAAAAGATTAGAAAAAGGTCCGAGTTTGAGAATGGTTACCCTACAAGTTACATTGGACCATTTCGGTCTTACCAGCAGGACCAACAATTTTTTTTTTTTTTTTTTTTTTTTGCTGATCGCATACAACCAAATTTAAAGAGGTTAACCAGATAACACATGTAGCACATCGAGTTGAAATCTGCTGTCTTAAATTTGTGTCTAATAATTGTTCCCTCAATCAATTTTTGACACCGCGTCACCTATGGTAAAGTTTTAAAAACGGAGTTACTTAACGGATATAGGCTATGATTTACAGCTATATCTGATTCTGATCCAAAACTTTATTCTTTTTTCTGACTTTTTTTTTTCCCTCTCCTCTCTTTCCTTATTGCTTTTTACCGGTGAGTCTCGCTTTCTTAAGATGAAACTTTTTTTTTTTTTTTCTGTAACATGTATTGACCAAAAGAAGAAGTAAATTAATCTGAGATTCCATCAATGGCCTTCACAGCAAAAGTAAGAACTCTAAAGAAAATAGGGGAATGGGTCTTCATGATTGTTTTCCCAGAAGATTAACATCAATACAACTGCCATTAATGTCCGCGAGAGCAGCAAAATAGCAACAAGCTCATGACTTCCTTTTCGTTGTCTTTGATGACTGGCAGTGCAATTGTTAGGAGAAGTAATTTGAATCGTCTTCTCACGAATGCCCAATCTACCATTTCTGTTTGCCCTATCCTCATCTGCATCACCTCTTCACTCTCTCCACCTTCGATCTGAACAATCAACCAGCGACGACGATTATCGACGCCCATCCCAAAGATTCCTAGCCGAGAATAAATCTAACCGTAGGGCTTTTAGCGAAATTGAGCCGCGATTCTCTGAACAAGAATGGCGACGGGAAGAACGGCAGTGGCAATTGCCGAGAAGATTTTATATTTCTCCATTTAGTTCCTTTTTAATAAAATAATTCCAAAGACGTTTCAGAAAAAGAACCAAAGAAGAGTCCCCAACGTTGTTAATAGGCTTCTACTCTTATTGAAGTCTATTATTTGATAAAATGTTAATGGCGACAATTGTAGACCACTTACACGATAGACGTTATAAGATATATTTTTTTTTACTCTGACGTTAAATAACACTGTTTATGATGGCGTCCGATGTGTAAAACTAAAGTGATGTGTCAAAAATTCATTAAGGGGACAGGCAGATTTGGACTCGTAGCACATCACGACTAGGTGACTTCGAGTCGTTTAGTTTACTCATTTAAATTTTTAATTTAAATTTAGATATAATTTTATGTGAAATTTTTTTATTGTAATAAAAAAATTATATGTGATTATTTTTAGAGTTTTAAACTTAAATAAATGAAATAAATGATACTTAAATATCATTCACTTTGTAAATTTGAGTTTTCAATTCGAATTGAAATGTGATATTTTTTAAAAAATTTTAACTGTAGTAAAAAAAATTAAATGTAATATTTTTTAAAAAATTTTAACTGTAAAAATTTAAAATTAAAAATTCAAATTGATAAAATGAACGATACCTTAATTTCACTTTTTTCCGGTCAAACTAATATTCTTTTTTAAAAAAAAATTAAAACTTACACTCTTTAGACTTTTTTTTGTGGATAATCTCTTTAGACTATTTTCGTTTCTTTATAAAAGTTCCCTTCACTTAGAATTAGTGTGTGTTTAAGTCCACTGAAAAAAAAAAAAAAGAATTAGAAAGCAAAATTGATCAACTGTTATAATTATAATAATAATAATAATAATAATAATAATAACAATAATAATAATAATAATAATAATAATAATAATAATAATAATAATAATAACAACAACGGATAGTATTATTGTGTTGTTCGACGTGACAAAGGAAAGTAGAAAAACTAGAAATCTTGTTTTATTTATAATGTACTAAAATAAAGAAAAAACGTTTTACTTAACAATTAACTACTCTAGCTATCATGAGCTTTCTACATTACTCACTCACTGAGAGTGGATGTCTATAAACTTAAAATCCGATGAAATTCACATCAAAATTAAAAAAAAAAAAAAAAAAAAAAAAAAATCAAAAAAAAAAAAAAAAAAAAAAAAAAAAAAAAAAAAAAATTAAGCGATAAAACTAATGGATATAGGACAGCTCAAATACAACTGTATTTTTTATTTTCATTTTTTTTGTAGAAACCTCAAATACAACCTTCTTGGTAGATTTTTTTCCCCCACCCCACCGGCCCTGGAATTCTCAGAACAAAATACACAATTTCATTGGAAAAGTGTGTTGGGAAATGATTGTATTCTATTAGATGTAGTAAAGAATAAACACGAAAGGAGAAACGACGTAAATCATGTCTTTTCTATCTCCGAAACTGAACAATTATATAAAAATTTCTTATTTCCAATATTTTTTTTTTCATTTGTTTTAATTATAGAACTCACAAAAGTTTAGATAATACAATGGCTTTTCTTTTTCAAACAAGTTGACATGCCTAATTCTTTTGACTTCAAGATACATATCTACATCAGCCAAACATTGACTTCCTAGCCATATTATACTTTTTAACATTAGAAAATATGCCGGTGAACACAAAACGACAGTCTCCCAAGAAAAAAAAAAAGCCCCACCTGTAGGGAACCAAGTTTGGAAGCTGGAGCTAAGAACGAATATTACTTTGAAGCATGCGCAGGAGAGAGATGCTACCCTGAGTTCTGGTTCTTTCATCCGCAGAAAACTTCTTTACGCCTCGATTTCCCTGCAAATTAGTTTTGAACTCATTAGAAAAACGTTCAAGGACTGAACATAGAGAGTGGAATTATAGAGAATTTGTATGTCATCCTTTCCGCAAATTATAGGCCAAAGACTATAACTACTAACTTTCAGCGTGGCATTTATCTAATTTTCCGACACCTAAATTTCAAGTACTTTTGCTAGGAGAGGGGAAGTAGAGAGAAACCAAACAAAAATTTTACCTTCCGTTTCTCACTTTTATCCTCAGCGTCAAGAGTATTGAAGTCCCTTAGTAGCACGGATGAGGCTGGCAAAAGTCTCCTGATCATAATAACAATATTGTAATACAGAATTTCAGAAGGAAAATTCATATTAATGCACCAAAGGCCGTCCAATTGATGCAGCTCACTTACCTTTTTGGTTTTCCTGGTTTTGGGGGAGTATGAACCCTTTGTTCACTACTTGGCGGATCGACAACTTTGCAGTGTTTGGTGATTCCTATATCTTCCTTGGCCGATTCCTTACTTAGCGTATCAACATCTTTGCATTCTTTACTGATTACTAGATCTTCCTGAACTGAATCATTACTTAATGGATCAATATCTTTGCATTCTTTATTGATTGCTTGATCTTCCTGAACTGATTCATTACTTAGTGGATCAACATGTTTGCATTCTTTACTCATTGCTAGATCTTCCCGAACTGATTCCTCACTTAGTGGGTCGACAACTTTGCATTCTTTACTCATTGCTAGATCTTCGCGAACTGATTCCTCACTTAGAATATCAACGTCTTTGCATACTTTACTGATTGCTAGATCTTCCTGAACTGATTCATTATTTAGTGGATCAATATCTTTGCATTCTTCACTAATTTCTTGATCTTCCTGAACCAATTCATTATCAACACCTTTGCATTCTTTACTAATTGCTAGATCTTCCTGAGCTGATGTTGATGGATCCAGCAATTCCTAGGAAAGACAAGAGAATAGAAAACCATATATCACGATTTAAGGGGTTGTTTGGTTGGGGATTCGTACCCCGATTCGAATCATGATTCATGATTCGTTACAGTGTTTTCTCTCACAAAAAATACATGTAAATCGAAAATGGTTCTAATCTCATAATTCTAATCCATGAACCAAACATCTCCTAAGTCTTCAAATCACAAAAGGTGATTTTATGACTTTTAAAATAGGGTAATCACTTCCATCAAAACGTATGGGGAAAAAAAAAAAAAAAAAAAGATATTCACCCTGGTAATGCGTTAAGGTTCTAGTTTTAATCATCTTAAGAACTAAACTTTCATGGTAATAGTCAAAAACCTGGGAGGGAAAACAAAACAATAACAATACCTCTGGTTTCTCAACTCCTGATTCACTATTCACAACATCAGGAGCAGTATAGCCTTCAGAGTATTCAACATCGTCCTTCGCGATTTTCGGCAGATTTAATAGTTCCTGGAAAAGTAGGATAGTGAAATGTCAGAAGGTTCCTTTTATCAGGCTGCAAATCAAACCGCTCATAAATGCTAGAGTATAAGCGGTTTTCAGAATCAACAGGTTAAAAACATCTTATAATTTTGATTATCCGACAATCAAAATCAAGTACAAGTACCTGAAAGGTTCGTCCATTTAGAAAATCTGTGGTTTTGTAAATGTACTCTGCTTTAAATACCATAACTCTGGGGTGCAACGTAAGCAGTATACAAGCATATAAGATTAGTTATTATTCCTAGGAGATTAGGTTGGAGAAGATTCATCTAGTACGAAATTAACATGAAAAGCTAATTACTAAAGCAAATGAGAGATGAGCATTGTAAAACTCAAACCATAAAAAACTTCAATTTCTGACCTGATCCTCCTCGTTGACCAGCTGGTCCAAGTCCAACTCCACGGATGAACAGCTATCTCTACGCCTAACAAGTGGCTGTGAAGAGTTTACTGTGTGATAGGAAATAAAGGAAAACTATAAGCTATTGGCTTTATCTAAGATCCATGCTGGAACTACAGTATCTACTAGATCGAGAAGTTGACACAGAAAAATTATATTATGCCTATCCAACGCACAGTCAAAAATGACAAGGCAGTTAGAAAAGGCATGAGTTAATAGAGTGACTGCAAAAGAATCAGAAACTTTAGGGTGCATTTGGTTACACTAGGAAAATGGTAATAGAAATGCAATGGAAAATAAAGTTGATTCATTTGTTTAGTTGTAATTTTAAGAATTCTCTGAAATAAAATGTAATATAATATAATAAAATTATTATTATATAATATATTATATAATTATGATATATAATATAACAATGTTATTGAAATTGTTAATATAATTATAATATTATAATATATAAAATGTAATATAATATAATAAAATTATTATTATATAATTATGATATATAATATAACAATATTATTAAAATTGTTAATATAATTATAATATTATAATATATAAAATGTAATATAATATAATAAAATTATTATTATATAATTATGATATATAATATAACAATATTATTAAAATTGTTAATATAATTATAATATTATAATATATAAAATGTAATATAATATAATAAAATTATTATTATATAATTATGATATATAATATAACAATATTATTAAAATTGTTAATATAATTATAATATTATAATATATAAAATGTAATATAATATAATAAAATTATTATTATATAATTATGATATATAATATAACAATATTATTAAAATTGTTAATATAATTATAATATTATAATATATAAAATGTAATATAATATAATAAAATTATTATTTTATAACTATATTGTATTATAATATTTTTTATTATATATTATATTATATTATATTATAAGATATAACTACTATATAATATATTTTAATTATATTATAATATTGAAGGGTAATTATGGAAAAAAATAAAAAATAACTTAGAATGGTCATTCCTCCCATTAAGGAAGGAATGATGATTCACCCAAAATGAGTGAATGACCATTCCTTTTAAATGATCATTCTTTTCTTTTAAATCCAACCAAACATCTAACTACAATTCCATTCCATTCTATTCTATTCCTTTCCACCCAACCAAACACACCCTTAGTAGCTAGGCCGCCACACAATATAAATATCTCTCAGGAAGCAAAAAAAAAAAGGGTTATAATCTTATATGGCATCCAATTGCATGCCGTCAATCATGGTGATCTATATCTGCTGACTCAACTGAGAGTAGCATGCCAGTAGCATTTTTAATTAACCGGATTTTGAATTGTAGAACAGCAATAGTTAAAAGATAAATAACAAATGCGAACTCTTCAAATCAAACCTGTCACTTCTGCAGTACTACAAGTATCATTTGTTTCCAAGCACCTAGATCCGTGTAACTCAGCATTATGGGCAGCACCAGAAAAGGTTACATCTATCTGATATAAAATGCACAGAAGCTATGTCAAATAAGGAAGACATCAAATGTATGCCATTGTATAAAGATCTCCATTTCCGTGTAGCTCATACCTGATATCTCTGCTGAGAGGTCTCAACACAGAGGGATGAACCAACAACCACGTCAACATCAAACCTTCTCTCCTAGAAGTGAGGAAAAGGTTTTTTCAGTCTATTAGTGCAATCACTTTGAAAAAGTGCAAACGTAATCAGGTGGCTCTGCCTTACCGGATTAGATACACCTTCCTTGTCAACAGACTCCAGCCCTTTTAAATCAGAGGGAAATGCTTCCTCTGTCACCTAGACATACAACTATGTACCTCAATATTTGCATCCAATTCCAGTATAAATCCCCATTTCTCTTTGACTCATTACCTGAGATTTCCGCCGTAAGATTTCAGCGCAATGTGATGAACCATAAACCACGTCAACATCCAAACTCTTTGCCTAGAAATGAGGAAAATGTGTTTCAGTCTATCAGATGCTTTTACTTTGAGGAACTGCAAGAGTATCAGTTGACTCCTTTTGGGAGAGGAGGGGAAAAGATAAATGGATAAATACTTGTTCAATTTTGGTGCACTCTCCTTTTAAGTCTGAAGTAAAATCTTCTTCTTTCACCTACAAATGAAACTAATGGGTTAAAAACTTTCAAGTTCTAAGTGTTACAGGAGCAAGAAGCTAAATAACTATGGACCATATGTGCCTCCCATGCAAAACTTGTTTCCGTATTCTGTGGATGAAATATTAAAACATGAACTTAGAGTTGATGGTTTTCACAACATTTCAAAAGAAAGCAGAATACAGTACCTGTGCCTGTGAAAATATACTTTGATTCTGTTCAAAATTAGAGTCACACTTTTTTGAAGAACTTTCGTTCCCAGATGCCATTTTGTTGGAAGAATGAACTTCTACATTTTTCTGCAGAGAGAGAGAGATTTAGTTAACAGAAAATTAAGAGAAAATCCAGTTCACAGAAAATTAAGAGAAAATCCACATGAAATAGTGGACTATATATCGCTACCTGACAAGATATAACTTTATCCTGTCTTGGCCCAGAGTCATAATTTTTGGGGTTGCAATTTAACTGAGATGGGCTAAAATTGAAAGAACACAGGTCTGCAGTTGACTGAAAATTGAGAGAAATAGAGAATTATTTTCCAAAACATAGGAGACGTACCTCATATTTAAATTGGTAAGGAGATAAATAGTTGAAACGTAAGAAGTTGCGGACAGTTAAGCAACAAAAAGTACGTCAGACCTTATTAAAATTGCTAGAATCAAGTCCATTCAGTTCTACTCGAGGCTTAAATTTAGTCTCTGCCTCTGCAGACTTCTGCTGTGAGCAGGTACAACATGACATAAAATCCTCCAACTTCTTTTCCAACTCAACATTCCTTGTCTTTTCAAGCTTAAGGTTTTCAGTAAGATGCTGAATTTCATGTTCTGCCACCTAATCCATGCCATGGCCAGAGAATATAGATTAATAAATTATTCAATAATTTACCGTTGAGACAGCATCCACGCTATGAAACCATATATGACAAGGGAACCTATCATAACGTAAATGTTAACACATACCTTCAGTTTTTCTCCATATTGCTTCAAGACAGACCATAAAGCTTTAGAAAAATTTTGCAAAATCTGATAACTTCTATCTCTGTCTGCCATGTCAACGTAGTTTGATTCTAAAGGTGCACAATCAGGAATTTCTTATTAGAAGATTATTGGGTCCTCTCAAAGAACTAAATTAATAACCTTAGAAATTCATTATACCTTTTGAACAAACTTGCCCAGGGGTGCGGTGCTCTTCCTCATAGGTCTTTCTTTCGCCAATCTAAAACCAACAGCAATTACAGTACAGTAATAACGAACATGCTTGATAATGGTGTAATACTCCAAAATTTTATGAAATGACAGCAGACAACTTCATAAGTTATGTGCACATGTCGCTAACCGAATCAGATTATGTGACGATTATCAATTGTAAGTGCGAAAGTAAAGTAGTCAAGGACTGCTTGCTGTGTAAATATAAGACAGTTTTGAAGACAATGAGGTGTCTCTGCAGGTCAGTTTTATGACCATGCAGCCTAAAAATGTTTCATCAAAACCATGGTAAGTTGGTAACATAACAAAGAACTGAAATAGCAAATCACATCTAACGTCACTAATTGAAGTGGGGAAAAGAATCTTATTTGAGTCGCGTGCAGAAGGTTGACATTTAAAGGGAAAAAATTAAATACCGCACAAGCATCAGGCCCACTAAATTTCATCCTCTTCGGTTTCTCTCGTCTAGACAAAACTTCATTTTGCCTCTTGTTTGAAGGGATGTTTGATTGTTCTTCAACATTATCAAACCTATACAGCAAATGGAACATTAATGCCAAACCAAAGTAACTTGAAACTAGGAGCACTTGAGGGTCTAGCCTTACATTATTCTCATAAATGGTGAAGCTTGCCTTAGAAGGTAGGTTGCATCAAGATAATCCTCTTCCCCTGACTTAACTGTCAACATCTAGAATTATAGCCAAAAACATGAGATACTTTCAGAAGTTAAGATAAGAAGGGAACTATAACTTTTCCACAACTCATAAACTAGCCAGATCAAACAGATAAGGGCATACCAAAGCCATCCTCTTCTTGCCTTCCAAATAATCTCGTAGGTACCTGGTCAACTGTCCAGGGAAAAGAGTCAGATTTCTGGCCCATACTTACATTTTAATTATAATGTCATGTCGGAGAGATCAAAAGGTCTTTGAAACAGAATGTTTAGTAGCGATGCAGGGTTATAAACGTTATAGGGAGCAATTACCAATGAGTTCTGAAAATGCTTCTGCAATGGCCTCTTGGGGTTCTTTTGATGCTCCAACAAAGACTAAAACAAAGAAAACAACACAATAGCATGCAGCAACAGAACCACCAATTTAAATATCAAAAGCACCCAAAAAGAAAGAAAGAAAGAAAGAAGAAGAAAGAGAAAAAAAAATACTCTAGTCCCTAGATTCTATTAGGAGGTCAGGGCACGTACTCTTAGACACAAGCCAAAAACCATTGATGTATTGTTGATGAAATTACTTTCCAGCAACCTTGCTCCCTGAAAAATAATAAACAGAAATTGCATCTCATCTACAATCAATCAAATAAACAGAAATTGCAGCTCCAAATATGCAGTCTTGGAGGGAAAATGTGTTGTACAAAAATAATTCCATCACATAAACACAAAATTGACGAACCTGATTCCCCGTTTTCTTTTCTCTTTCAGCTCCAGCAAGGTCAATGATATTTAGAACAGCATTATTGGCTTCAGAATCATCTTCTCCGTCAGGATTATTACGAACACTACTGATTTTGATAATGCACTGCGATCGGCTAAATGTATGGAAACATAAAGTAAAAGAAAATCATACGGGGCTTCTTGGAAATTGGTTAAGGCAAAAAGACATGTAACTAATACCAGATTGTTGAGTAACCAAACACAAAATTATGGAGGAAAATAAGCACATGCATAAATATGTAGAGAATTCTGCAACTACAGGACTAAATAGCTAGGCTTCATTGCACCTTGATTGGGTATTTGAATTTGTCATAGCAGTGAGACGTCTTAGCATTGCCTGAGAAACTAATGATGCTGCCTCCCTAGCATCCGAAACAATTACCTATTAATAGAAAAGCATGCATACAAGTTACTATTCGAACCCATTATCATAACTCGTTCAAAACTCAAATTAGATATTCAACCTCTTGGAGTCCCTTTACAGTTGACTGGCGCATGCTTAACTCTGCTCCACCTGGCAACAAGTCAAACAACTTCTCTCCTTTTCCTCGTTCGGAGAGTATTTCAAAAATCGAAATGTTGAATGATCTATAGACATACCATACCGAAGAATTAAAGATACAATGGTTCATTAACAGATTTTGTCAGATTGACGTGAGTGCTAATCAACAAAACAAATTGAAAAGGACATTCACATCTAACCAATTACCTCCGGGAAACCGAAGCAGTGTCCAAAGCTGGCTTGAAAATCCGTTGAAGCGTACGTGGTACAACACCAGGGTCCCTAGGGCACCCGAAAACGGTATGAGTTTTTCCAGACCCGCTAGGTCCTAACGCTGCTATCATACCACTTTTGCCCCTTAGAAAATCCTCGACTAAAGGGTTCATCATTTTCTCATACACTTGCTCCTATTAACAGCAAAAAGAAAACCTTTTTCACGTAAATATATCATCATATCCAATCCAATTACTGAGATCCCAATTAGAAAAGGAAAACAGAAGAGGGAAAGTTTAACCTGAGAAGAATCTGGGGCAAATACGTGCGAAAATCCTTCGAAGACTTCCGACTTAATCCGTTTAGAGTCCTGCAATGACGAGGGCGGGGATAGAGTCACCGACTGAGAATCGTTGACTATAATGCACACATCGCTAGACTTGTTCTTCTTCGCAGTCTTTTCTCTCGCAGAGTTCTTCTTCGCGGGGTTTTGCGGCCAAGCGTTTTTGGCTCTCGATTTGGGATTCTGCGGAAGACTCGTGGATGGCAGAAGGGGTCGGATTCTGAGGAAGACTCTGAGATTTTCGGAATCGGAGTCTGAATTAGGTTTAGGGTTTCTACTAGGAACCTCTATAGCTAAAATTTCATCAATCGGAAAGGAAGGCACCTCCGGCACCGTTGAAGAAGAAGGAAGAACCGAAGTTTGAGGGCATTTTGTGGAAGTCGTTGGAGGCCTTGCCTTCCGGTGTGGGTTCCGGCGAACGGTGACGGTGTACGGACACGACAGAGGACTCTTTCTTGCCTCCTTCATTCTCTGCTTCTGAACTGAGGCTCTTGCTCTGTTGCTTCGTCTGCTCTCTTTGCTTTTCTTTCTTCTGGAATTGGCGGAAAATTCAACTTTTTAAAAGCGTCAAATACTCGATTGAAATGAACATTTAATTTTCCTTTCTGTCCCTGCAGAATTTTTTTTTTTTTTTTTTTGAGAAGTGTCCTGTAGAGAATTGAAAATGACGGTGCATTTAGAATTTGTTCCAAAATAATTTTATTTTTTGTATGAAAATAAAAATGAAAATATTTTTATTTTTATTTTGGAATAATTTCTAAAAATACGTTTGATAGTTTTATTTTGAAATTGTTTTCAGTTTTAAAAAAACTGAAATTGTGTTTGGTGGTTTAATTTTTAAAAACATGTAATAATATTTAAAATAATATATATTAAATAAATAATAATATTAAATCTATTAAATAATAATATATTAAATAAATAATAATATTAAATATATTAAATATATTAATATAACATTATATATGTTAGTTAGGAAATGTTAACGATGGTGGCGGGAGAAGAGTGGGGGGAGGCGCAGTCGCAGACGGTCGCAGAGCTGAAGAGAGAAAACGAAATAATGAAAACGGAAATAAATCGTTTTCAGATTTTCAAATAAGGATAAGATCGTTTCTGTTTTTAAGTTTTAGAAAATTTTACGCCAAACGCGTTTTTATTACGCGTTTTCGTTTTCGTTCTCGAAAACTGTAAAAAATGGAAACGAAAACGGAAACAAACAGGCCCGACAAATCTTATCCCTTTTGAATTATTGGTATTGTAACAAAATGCTCCTTAAAGTTTAAAAATAATAAATTTTTTCTCTGAACAATTCGTCGTTAGCACGTGTCCTCTTTTTCCGTCCCCTCGGTTTGAACGTTAAGTGACACGTAAAAGTCGCTGAGGCATTTAATTTTAATTCTATTATAAAATGACGATTTTGCTCATCCAAGCCTACTCCAAGACCACTACAAACATATGACGATTTCCCTCTCCCCCTCTCTCCCTCTCATTCTCACTACCTCTCTCTCTCTTTCTTCTTTCTTTGCACGTGAAAAACCAAGCCCCATTGCTACTTTGAGCTGCCACTATTCGGCCTCCGGCCGTCACCAAATGCCGACCACCCATGGAGCCCGCCAATAAAAACCTTCGGAACCGGAATCTCGCCGTTGATCTTGTCGTTGTTCACCTACAAGCGTCGGTTAAAGTTTTGAACCATTTTGTCTCCACATCGAATTCCAAGGCCATCTGACCTCCGTTTCGCTGGCAAGTTGTACCATCATATTCCCCTCACTAAGTGGAGCAAAACCCATGTGATTACTTTCCCGATCGGTGTCGAAGGAGCTCTAATGTACCGCCTCCGTCTATTTTAAGGTTTGGGCATTTTCCTGCAAACCGAACGTCATTTGGAGAAATCGACCCCGGATAAATGTTCTTCACTTCGAGATCTTCGATTTGACACACATCCCGCCGACCTCCCATCCCGATCAATGCTGGTCAACGGTGAGTTTGACCAGTCAATGGCTGGGCTTAGATGGGCAAAATCATCATTTCATAATAGAATAAAAATTAAATGCCTCGGCGACTTCTACGTGTCACTTAACGTTCAAAATTTAACCGAGGGGGCGGAAAAAGGGGACGCGTGCTAATGGTGAATTGTTCAGGGGAAAATTTTGTTATTTTTAAACTTTAGAGGTCATTTTGTTACGAGACCAATAGTTCAGGGAGGGCAAGTGTAATTTGTCCAATTGAAAATGCAAAAGAAGAGGGAAATTAGAAAGAAAGAAGTAAATTATTATCGGGCTTGATTTTTACTATTTCTTGTAGTCCCTTTGATCTGAACATAAATTCACCACTTGTTTAAATTTTTAAAACTTCAAACCTATAAAATAAACAAAGACTAAAAAAAAATAAAAACAAACCCCCTGATTGGTTCGCTGGTTCGAATTTTATTGATTTAAATTTTTTGTTTGAACAAAAAAAGTTGAACTGTGTGATTTAAATTGTAGTTTGAATTGACGTTTGGATATACAATTAAAATTTTAATCTAAAAGCGAATAAAATTTGAATTTGTGTTTGGTATATGTAAAAGAGAGAGAGAGAGTAGACACCTTTTTACTGTTAAAAAATAGTTTGAACAGTTGAGCTTAAGAGTGGAGCTAAATTCGAAGTTGAATAGTTTAACTCAGTTCAAAAGGAGGAATATAATTTGAACTGTGGGCTTACCAAGCATGAATTTAAACTATACTCACTGTTCGAACTGAGTTGAATTGAGCTAAACCAGTAAAACAAATGGAAGCAAAACTTGATAATGCAACTAGAAGTTTCTGCCTTCATAGTAATGCACAAAGATTCTATACCAATAGAATACAAAACAATTCTTACAATCTAGTATAAATTAGGGTATATAGTACTTTTAATTTTAAAATGCATACCATTTTTAACAATGTTTTTAATGTAAATATCAAGGTTATTTTTTACAACAATGTATAGTATTGTTTCAAATGCTATATTTACTTTTTAACTATAATTATTAAGTATTGGTACTTTTAAAATCAAACTTTGAATTTCAAAATAAATTGAAAATAATAATGTTGTAATGATAGAATTAAATGCAAAAGTTTTGGCATGTGTTATGTTAGTGCCAAATTTATAATCAAGTGTAGCATGTGTTAAATTTAATACAAAAAGCATACTGCGTTAGAAAATATTTTTATCGCTCAAATATCAAATTAGGCATTAACACACTAGTAATGGCATTCCCAATGCAATGACAAATTAGTGTGTCATGTCAAATTTAGGTATGCTCTTTTTATAACTCAAGTCACAACGTAAACTTTTTTATATAAGAGAAAACATTACAAAAAAAAAAGTTAAATTTGAATTTTTATAAGTAAAAATATTGTAGCAAAAGAACTTGAGTAGTAAAATCACACTCAGTGAAATGTTTTTTTTTAAGTTAAATTGACACATAGTATTAATTGATGTATTCACCTTTCATTTAATGATGACTATAGTAATTTCTTAATTATTTTAAAACTGAAATATTACAAATACCAAACATCAATATCATTAAAATAATCATTATTGCACAATAGTATAAACATGGAAAACATCAAAACAATAAAATAAAAAAAGGGAAATAAGTTTAATCAAAATAATGAAAAGATAAGACAAAAATAAAAAAAAGGGATTAAAATGAAAGAATAAATAAGTTTTGAAGTAACACCAGAAAGAAATATCTAAACAAAAAATATAAAAATTTTGGAGAAAAAAAGCAAAAAGAAAAAGAGGAAAACTAAACCATGGAGAAAAAAAATGTGCGGGACTATTATTGTTCACAAGTTTTCAACCAAAATGTTGCCATTTTGGTTGAAACGCGTGGTAACTATACCCGTGTTTGCCATTAATGAAAAAATAAATAAGTTTTAAAACAAAAAAAAAAAAGTTAGTTTTAGCCTTTACGATAGGAAGAAAAGAAAAAAAAAAAAAAAAAAGAGGATCAAAATGAAAGAATAAATGTTTTAGGGCAAAAAGTAAAAAACAAAAGAGTAAAAATAAATGATTGAGAAAAAAAGGGAGGGACACGAAAGAAGGAGGGATCAAAAGACAAAGAGAACCGACAAGAGGACTAACAACTAAAAGAAGCAATTTTTTTTTTATAAAAAACACAACAACGCTAGATGGGGGCCTTTCTACCAAAACATTACCGTTTTGACCGAAATGCCCAAACAATGAAAGCTTTTAGAGCATTTTCAATGCAATGTTATAATTGATATACTAATTATAAATTTAGCATTTGAATGTAAAAAAAAAAAAAATTTATAATGCAATGTTATTTATTGTGTTAAATTTTTCATATGCTATATTTTTTATTATATGGACTAGTTGAACTATGCACGTGAAAAGTAATCCATGTGTTACGTTTTGATTGCCGTGTTATTATGTTTTTTAATTCACTTAATAGTAAAAACCTTTTAATAACAAGGAATACACGACTAACACAAACATTTTTTAAGTATCTCCATTTAAATAACAAAGAATCTCTTGGCAAAATGAAAATGAAAAGTAAAAAAGAAAAACACGGGTACGCATGAAAGATATTATGTTAATAAGAGCAAAGTAAGAGAAAACTTAAACTTTAAAATCAAATTAAAAGGCGTAGAAAAGGAAAAATGCACATCACAATAATTTTTTTCCCAAAACAAAGTTTTAGAAATGAGACACATTTAAAACATATAAAATTTGAATATAAAATCTCAAAAGAAACCAAAATGGAAAAAAAAAAAGTTAGAGAAGGAAGGACAAAAAAGTAAAAAAAGGAGCAAATAAAAAAATATATGTTTTAGGATTAAAAAAAGGAGGGGCAAGAAAGGAGAAGGAAAAAAAAAAGGAACTAAAATACAAAAGAAACTAAAAAAGAAGCAAAGTGTTACGAGGTATAATCCTGGAGGAGTTTTTGTAATTAGTTTTTTTTTTTCCTTTTTACATTTTGCTCCTTTTTCACTTAAAAACCTAGTTGAGGGATTTTTTTTTTGTTAACATTTCATTATTTAAGAGGAATAAATATTATATTTTAAAGATTATGAGACAAAATGTTAAGAGAAGTATAATTTAGAGTAATTTTTGTTATTAATCCAAAAAAATTGGTGGTGGGCTTTCGACCAAGAGGAACAGTAGAAAGCCAAGCCTTTCTAGTATTTATATAGATTATTATTTTTATTGTCGTTGCTGTGTTTTTGTTTGCCATACTTTGTCGTTCGTAAATTTTACTTCAAATTTTTTTTTTACTCTCGTATAATTTTTGTCGTTTCGGCATTCAATGTACTTTTCCTCTCATTGTCGTTTGTTTGTCTGCTGTATTTTAGTCGTTTGTGAGTTTCACCCCTTTTTTCAAAAATAATTTGTTGTCGTGTCCTCATTTGTTGTTTTTTTTCCGTGCATAATCAGGATTTCACTAAATCCTCGGTAAAGATCATCCATTGTTAGCTTTAAACAGATGGAAATTAACAACAAAGCTTCGAAAGGAAAAGGGAACAAAAAAAAAAAAAAACGGAAAGTGACAACAAACGACATATGTATAAGCATTTTTAGACTAACAACAAAAACAAAACTTGATCAGTTTTTTACCCAAAGCACCCACATCTTGACCGTGGAACTAAAACGAGTTGTGCACCATGTTGTTTATATCCACAACCTTTCAGCAACAAAGATTATTTTACATTTTGGTTTTGGGTTAATTTATTTACTCCAAAACATATTTTGCTATAGTGTTGCAGACCCACCAAAACAAACATCTAATCAGAGGTTGAGGCGGCTCTGAGTTGGAGCAGAGCGAGGAGGATTAGTGAGCATGTGAACAACTTCCCTCATCGTAGGCCTAGCGCAGCTCTCATCCTGGACGCACATCATGGCGATCTTGAACAGGTGAATGACACTTGTAAGTTGGTATCCATGAAGCCTAGGGTCCATAACCGCCAGCACCGAAGCCGCATCCGACGGCTGGGACAGCTCCGATGTCGTCTTCCTCACCCACCGCACGATGTCCACTCCCTCACCGAAATCCCCCACTGGCCTCCTTCCCGCTATGAGCTCCAACAACACCACACCAAAGCTGTACACATCGCTTTTCTCGTCCACCTTCAACGTGTAAGCATACTCTGCCATGCCACACAAAAAAATAAATTAGACAAAAAACATAAATCTTATTAGTTATGTTACAATAAAACGAAATTATTAAATTTTTTTTTAAAAAAAATAACCAAAACTATGATCATTATTAATTAAAATAGTTACTACATAATAAGTAAGATTATATTATGTGATAGAAATCAAATTGTTAATTTCTATCAGAAACATGCATTAATCAGAAAAAAAGTCAAACTGACTACTTTGACTGGGCCGTAATGGGTGCAAAGTAGAGAGAGAGGGAAACAAACCAGGAGCAATGTAGCCATAGGAGCCTGCAATGGAGGACATACACTCGGAGGCTCCAGCATTGCCAAGAAACTTGGCGAGCCCAAAGTCAGCGACATGGGCCTCCATTTCAGAGTCCAGCAAGATATTGTTCGACTTGACGTCTCTGTGTATAATCAGCGGCGAACAATCATGGTGGAGATAGCAAAGCCCCTTGGCAGCCTCGACGGCGATCTTGTACCTTGTCTCCCACTCCAAACGCCCTCCTTTCGAGCCGTGCAATAGCTCTCCCAAGCTTCCATTAGGCATGTACTCGTACAGCAAGAAGTTCGTTTCCTTGTTCGACACGTAACCCAAAAGCCTGACGATGTTCCGGTGCCGGATTTGTCCCAGAGTTTGGATTTCGGCGGAGAAGCCGTGATCGTTCCCGCCGCGGCCGTAGAGCTTCTTGATCGCCACGTCGGCGCCGTCGGGCATGGAGCCGCGGTAGACGATCCCGGCGCCGCCTTTGCCAATTACGTTCTCTTCTTCCCTCACGCACTCGAGCACGTCCTCCGCTCTGAAATCTAGCCGTTGGAAGGCTGTGAGCTTCCACACCCGTGATTTCTGGAGCTTCTTCTTTCTGATACGGCAGAGCGTGAGGAGGATCAGAAGCAGAATTGTGGCCGCGGCAATTATGGTTATGCTGAGCTTGGAAGAGCTTAAACCCTTGTTGGTGTGGTTTTGATCGGAAGATGAAACTCCGTTTGATGGGGATGGGCATGAGGGGTGACGTGGCAGGCAGAGATTGGGGTTTCCTCCAAACGACGTGTCGTTGAACACCATGAACTGTCCGCCGACGGGGAGTTTTCCAATGAAGTTGTTGTAAGAGAGGTCGAGAGTCGTTAAGCTCGTCATGGAGCGAATTTCGTTGGGGATTTGGCCAGTGAGATGGTTTCTGGAAAAATTCAGAATGCTGAGGTCGCTAAGATCAGCAATCCCGTTCGGAAGTTGGCCGGATAAGCTATTCTGGCTGAAATCTACGGCGGTCAGTGAGGTACAGCGAGAAATCGAAGCCGGAATTTCGCCGCTGATGTTATTGGCGCTAACGTTGATCTTCGTTAGCAATTTCAATTCGAAAATTTGCTCGGGAACTTCACCGTGGAATATGTTCATTTCCAGAGAAAGAGTCTGCAAATTCTTGAGGTTTCCGATTGCCGGAGGGATTTTCCCCGAAAGCCTATTGTTGGAAAGCACGAGGATTCCGAGCGAGTCTCCAGAAATTTTGGAGGGAAGTTCTCCGGAGAAATAATTATCGTTGAGTTCAATGATGCTTACCTTGGGCAAGTTGAAAATACCAGGAGGAATTGTTCCTCTTAAGAAGTTCTTCATGATTCTGATTTTGGTGAGCGACTTGCATTGGCCGAGCTCATCAGGAATTGGCCCAAAGAAGGAATTTTGCATCAGAATCAGCGTCTTCAATCTCCCTCCTTTGCACAAATCACGCGGAATCAGCCCCGTCAGATGGTTCCCCGTTACGTCCAAATAAAGAAGCTTTCCGTTTCTGCCGAGATTCTTCGGAAGATAAAAAGTGAAGTTGTTTTCCCATACCTGAAGAGCCTCCAGGTCTGGAAGGTCGCCGATGAACTCCGGAATTCTTCCGTAAAAATTATTCTTGAACAGATTGAGCAACGTAAGATTCTTCAACTCCGAGAAACTCTCCGGTATCTCTCCTGTGAGCTCGTTGATGGAGAGATCCAGAGACATAAGGCTCACCAAGCCAGAAAGCTCTGAAGGTATTTGGCCAGTCAAACGATTAACCTGCAGAAACAACGAGTCTAAATTCTTCAATAGACCCAGAGTCTTGGGAATCTCGCCGGTGAGATTACAGCTTCCCATGTCAAGACGTCGGAGCGAGCTAATGAACCCTAACTCCGGCGGGATTCCGCCGTCGTAATTGTTACTGTAACCGACGTACATTTCTTTTAGATTCTTCAACCGAGACAAGCTCGCTGGAAACTTTCCGGTGAGGCTATTCCCACTCAAGCCCAAATACTCCAAGCTCTGAATTTCAGAGTAATTCTCCGGAATATTCCCCGTGAGATAGTTACCGCCGAGATGAATATGCTTGAGATTCTTAAGCCCAATAATCTCCATAGGCAATGAACCAGAGAAGTTATTATTGTAGATATCAAGCACTTCAAGCTCGGTCATTCCGAGCGTGATTTCTCCGGGGAATCTTCCGCTGAAGAAGTTGTTGGAGATATTGAACAGTCTGAGAGAAGTTAGGTTGGCTATCTCTGCAGGAAGCTTTCCGGTGAGATTGTCGGAGGAGATAGTGAGGTTCACGAGCCTGTTGAGAAGCCCAATCTCCGGTGCCAAGTAACCGAAAAGAGGAAGATCGGTGACGTTGAGAGAAATGACTCGTGACTCTTCGTCACATGAAACTCCAGAGAAAGAACAGTGTGAAGACAAAGAAGAAGAAGAAGAAAGAGGAGGAACCCAGTCTTCGAGACCGGAACCTTTGGGTCCGATCATGGCGGTCTTGAGCTTCAACAGTATGTCGAGTTCAGTGTACCCGCAACAGGCAGAAGACACGAAGAGAAACAAGGAAACGCGAAGAAGAATCTGACAAAAGAGAGAAGAGCAAGTAAAAGTTATCATCATCTTTTCTTGAAGCTTTTTTCAGAAAGAAAATAGGAGATTATCTTCCGTTCAGTGGTATGGATGGAGTAGGGGTTTGAAACTATGACGCTACAAATAGTAGTAGTAGTAGTAGTATAGTAGTGTACAGATTATTATTATATTATAATATAATATATTAGGCTTCAGAAAGAGAATCGAAGGAGAATCAAGCTTGAATAAATAAACCAAAATTGGAAAGTTAGAGAGAAATGGAGAGTGAAAAGAGTTGCATGAGGTTTCATGTCCTAGCTTTAGCTTGGAGGTCTATAACCTGCAGTTTGGAATGCCCTGGGTCCTACCGTACGATGCCATCTATGGATTTTACGGTGATTAACGGGCTGTTAACGTTTGATCTAGTTTTTTTTTTTCCTTTTTTCTTTTTTTCCATTTTGCCATTATCTTTGTTCTGAGTAATTCTTATTCGTTTTATAAATTTGAGTTTCTAATTTAAATTGAAGTGTAATATTTTTTAAAATTTTTTAACTGTAATAAAAAAGATATGACATTTTTAAAAAAAATTTAATTATAAAAACTTATATGAACAAGGCCATAGCTGGTTTATTAGAGGGGTGAAAAAAGAAAATAAAAGTGTATTTAGTTTAAATTATAATTTATATTTTATTATAATATATATATTTTTAAATATATATATAAATTAAAAATAATTTTAAATTATAATTTTAAATTTATGAACGAAAAGATTGACGTTAAGAGTGATGGTACACGCTTGTCTGTGATGGTACATACTCTTTAGTCGCGCGATTACCGATAGATGTGCTTTGACGGCGTGATTTTGCGGTTTGAATTCCAAAGCTCCATGATAATCTTGTTGGACTTGCAGAGCTGTCTCTTCTGGCTCTTTCATGGCGTGGGTATTATCAATTTATTTGGTAAAAGACATCTTCAAATAGCCAAAAGGAAAAAAAAAAATTAAAGAAGCTTGTTACAATTTATCAAAAAATGATCTATGCAATCTCTCATAAGTTTAAATATTTATTAAATAAAAAACTCTAATAAAAATGTTTGAATTGTCTAAAAAAGAATTATTTACATTGTGTTTTAAACTGTGAATCAAAAAGGTAGCAGCAATGCAATGAATTTTCTTTATTTTATATTTATCATTTGATTTCGGATATGTATGGCCACTCAATGTAAATAAAGTCGAGTAATCAGATTTTGTGCATCCACTTCTTGGATTTATCAAAATCAAAAATCTATGTGGATGCTATCTTTCTGTGAAACTGATGATGGAATGGGCTTTGGGGGCATTGCTGGGCCCATGGAGCAAAGGCCCTCTGTGTCTTTTCCCAGACAGACAGACACCTTTCCTCTCTGACTCCATTTGGCAGAGAGCTAAAAGTCCACTCTTTTTGTATTTTTCTTATTTGCCATCTCTTTCTTTCATCAATCTGGGATCGTCTCAGTCATGTGCCACAAACAGGCCAGTCTTCTGCCTCACACGGTCACACAACTCATGAGACCCTTCAGTCTTCTTCCCTCTCACTTTTCAGTGCAGTTCTTATTACCCAACAGTGCACTATCCAGGATAAGATAACAAAAATGAGATCTTCACTCACCAGCTTGTTCTGTTTTAATTTATGTTGATTTTTTTTATGTCGATTGTTTTTAAATTTAACTTTTAAAACTATATACAAGAATATTGTTTAATTGTATTCATTTTCTCGCAACCTGTTAAAAACGAGTCCACTCGTGGACTTTGTTTACAATATACAATGTATTTTTTAGATTATGTCTTTATAACAAAAGGTCCAGTTGGCTTGTTTATGGACCCTCTTTAATCTTTCTATGGTGGAGATGAATGAAAGAGGTTCAATTCAAGTGGGATTGTTTTTGAGAGCCGTATAAGTTGGGATATAAGCATTTATTCTTTCTAAGTTGGAGAATAGATTCATATTCTCAAATAATGCGTTAGTGGGAGAATTCTGTAATAGAAAGAATCTATTAAGTGAGTGATTTTGGAGAATAAAGATTAACTGCTACTTTTACTGCAATAAAATCATTTGTTTATCCAGAGATTTGCAAACTTTTTAGATGCTGAAAATATTTCCCCCGCGTCTGCTTTAGTGTTTCATACGACTTGGTCTTAAATGCCTTGTTTATCATTATTTTAGGATGTGATATTCGTTTAGTTATGAACCTTCTATCCGTTTTTAAGTACAAAGTTTGTGCTCTGTCTTCCTTTATATGGACCATATTATGAGTGGGCTGATATATTTTTTAGATGTTGGCAGGAGAAAAAGTTTTATGGTTGGTACTTGCTGATTGTCCAAAGTCGAATTATCACGATTTAACAAACATGCGGTGGAGCAAACCCCTACCCTACCTCAAATTAAGTCAATGGCAAACCAAACAAATAAAAAAATAAATAAATATCGTGTGGACTCTGAGAGCAACTTGAAAAGAATGGCCGGTTATTATTAGTCTTGTCCAATCAATTTCGTAGAGAACTATGATTAGAACATATCTTATAAGGAGTTTTAATGATATTCAAATTAAGAAAACGGAAAAATGGACTCGTTTTTTTAGAATTTAATTTGAGTATAATTTTTGAATTGAATTTGAATTATAATTTGAGTTGAACTTGTAACTTGAGTTTGTATTTGATTGTGTACATTTGAGTTATGGTTTGAGATAAGAATTTTTTTGAGTTTGTGTTTGAGTGAGTCAAAACTTGAATTTATATTTAGATAGTATTTTAATAAAAACTCAATGCTGATGAAAAATTTTAATAGGGTATATAGATTGTGTTTTATTCGTCTTTTCGTTGTCAACTCATAGAAAAAAAAATCATCTCAATCAGAATTAAAACGAAAAAGTTATAACATTTTTAAGAATAGAAAAAATATTGTTCATTAATTTGAGTTCGAGTTTCTGAACTCGAGTTGAAGGGAAAACTTGAACTCGAGTTTTAGTCCTAAACTCGAATTTAAACTCGAGTTTAAACTCGAGTTTAAACTTAAAAGAACATAAACTCGAATAAAGTTGTAACTCGAGTTGCATTTTTTTGAGTTTTTCACTCAAAAGAACAAGCCCTAAGGACTTGTTCTTTTGGAGTTTAACTTTAGTATAATTCTTGAGTTGAATTTGAGTTACAACTTAAGTTGAACTTGTAACTTGAGTTTGTGTTTGATTGTATACATTTGAGTTATGGTTTGAGATAAGAATATTTTTAAGTTTGTGTTTGAGTGAGTCAAAACTTGAATTTGTATTTAGATTGTATTTTAATAAAAACTCAATGCTAATGGAAAATTTTAATAGGGTATATGGGTTGGGTTTTATTCGTCTTTTCGTTGTCAACGCATAAAAAAAAATCATCTTAATCAGAATTAAAACGAAAAAGTCATAACATTTTTAAGAATATAAAAAATAATGTTCATTAATTTGAGTTCGAGTTTCTGAACTCGAGTTGAAGGGAAAACTTGAACTCGAGTTTTAGTCTTAAACTCGAGTTTAAACTCGAGTTTAAACTTAAAAGAACATAAACTCGAATAAAGTTGTAACTCGAGTTGCATTTTTTTGAGTTTTTCACCCAAAAGAACAACCCCTAAGTCTCGTTCATTTCACCAATTCAAATTTAAAATTTGAGTTTTGTTACAGTTAAAAAATTTTAGAAACAGTCACATATAACTTTTTTATTACAGTAAAAAGTTCTCATATAAAATCACATCTAAATTTCAATTAAAAACTTGAATTAAAAAATTAAACGAGCCCGCAGTTTTCTCTTTTTTTTTCCTTAAAAATAAAAAAATAAAAGTATAAACTCATATTAAATTTTCTATTTTTTCAATGATCAATCAAGAGATCCAACAGTGTTTTTTTTTTTTTTATGGATTTATGCATTGAGGCCCAAGAGAAGGAATGTAATGGCACATTCAACAATACAAGAACTTTAAATTTATATTGTTCTTTTTTCCAACTTGATTGGAGAAGTTGAATAAAAAATAAATTTTGTGAGATAAAATATAATAATAATAAATTTAAATTGTGATTAGAATTAAGGAAAAAAACATGTACATCTCTGTTTTTGGCTCTTAATATGCCTTCGAAATTTACTCTATTTACTTCTTAATATTAAAATAAATAATAAAATAATAAAGGTCCTTTGATAATAGAGCCTTCCACATCAAAATATAAAAGTTTGCAAAACATACGATCTTTATATAGAAATAATAATTAAAAACATAAAACTACTAATATTTTATTTTTTATGACACAATAAAAATCTTAAAAGTAGTTATAATAAATAATGTTTTGATTAATTTCAAAAACTCTCCATGAATTATGACTCATTTAATCTTTTGTCCTCTAAATTTCAAAACGTAACATCCGCTCTCTTTAAATTTTATTCCGTTAATAATTTTATCCCTTATGTTACATTGAGTGACAGAATTCACTACATAAATAAAATTCGACCTATTTAAGAAGAATATTATTGTAAATTAAACTTACCACAATATTAAATTATTAAAAAAGTGATTAAAAAAAATCTAATGCGTTAAAAGTTTGTTCATTTTGTCGATTTCCCCCAAAGGTTGTGTTATGATTTCGGTGGTGAGATGCCGGTGGGGTTTAGGACTTTGGAGGCTTTGCAGAAGGGCTTTGATATGAGCAGCGATTTCAGGCTCAAATTCGCCAAGGGATTGCGGGGAGGCTTTGCAGAGGCGGCGGCGGAAGGTTGGTGGTTCTCGACGAGACGAACAAGAGGGATATTGTGATTCATTGTAAACGGAGAATTATTTGATTATGAGGGTATAAATGTAGTTGTGTTTTTAATTCTTACTAAAAGATAAGTGGTGATTTTTGTCATTTGGAATGATAAAGCGTCCGTTTAGTTTGCTGATTCGAGTTTTTAATTTAAATTAGGATATGATTTTATTTAAGAGTTTTTTACTATAGTAAAAAAGTTAAATGTGACTGTTTCTGAAAACTTTTTACTGTAACAAAATTCGAATTCTAAACTCAAATTGGTGAAATGAACGGATTAAAATCCAGAGATAATGAATGTTATTTTTTAAAATTTGAGAAATAGAGTGCTAAAAAAATCATAATTTAAGGGAAATTTTTTAAAATTAATTCATAATGTTTAGATGAATAACAAAAAATTCTCTAGACACCACATAATATATATATACGTCAAATACCATACTTGTAGGTTGTAGCCACTCATAAACTAAGACCAAAGAGTTGCCTTATTATTCTTATTGTTTTTTCAAAAGTATAGCCAACAAATATGCTATGTCCATAAGGGAGTGATTGTGACTGTTACAATATCTTGAGACAAAGTGGTCAACCAAGGTTATAGACGGTGGTTAATAAGTAAGTGGTCTCTTTTGATTGAAGGGTTTGAACTATTACAGTTTTAACTTTTAAGTTTAAACTATATGTTGACGGGAAAAACTCGTCAACAGAAATGGACCGGATCACTACTTGGTATTCCGTTAGATTACCGACTTAATACTGATTGTATACTCAATATATGTAGTAAAGTGTTTGGGGTATTTTTTGTGTAGTGAGCAATATGAGAAAAAATACTTAAAGTAGAAAAAACACACAAGATTTATAGTGGTTCACTATTATAAAATGAAAAGCTACATCCACTGTAGTTTTCTAGTCATTTGGAAATTGTTACAATTTACACAAATACTTTGCTCTCTCGTTCTTTTCTCTCAAGAACAATCAATCAATTTCCTGTAGGAGGCTTCTCTCCTTTTATAGCCGAGCTTCCTTCATCGGGTGGGTTTTCTGTGTAGGCAGAAAAGCACTCAAGTGATCTGCCTTTCTAGGCCCAGACCGTAGCCCACTAATCACTTTTGCGCACTGTTCACTCAGCCAATTAGTCTTCCATTACGGCTCTGTGCGTAGCTGTAACCCTTTTCTGTCCTCCATAGGTCGATTTAAGGGTTTGCATTTAATGCCTGTACTGCAGACATCTGCAACTTGTGATGTCAAGCTTTCCCTTCTTCGGGCATTCCTCTCGCCGTCTCTATTTGCTCAGCCTAGTTTTCTTTCTTGGCAGTTGATTTCTTCCCGAAGGATTCCTGCCGTAAGGTTGACAGTAGAACTGTCGTCGTCGTCATGAGGAGTCGGCGCCGAAGGCTGGGCTTCCCTTGCAGCAGACGAAAAGGGAATCCCCTCCCGTCGAGGGTTGTTGCCTTTTGAGAGAAGACAAGGTCACGTGTCACACTTTTGTTTGCCCACGCGTCATCCACATTTTTCCACACAACACTATATATTGGTTTGAAATATACAGTTAAAACTTTGAGTTTAAATCAAGAATTTTAGGAGATAAATTGGTTTAGAAGTTCTTTATTTTTATGGTTTAAATGTCATGTCAACGGTTAATATTAAGGTACTATTTATTTTACCGATTTGAGTTTAAAATTTGAGTTTTATTATAGTAAAAAGCTTTCAGAAATAGTCACATTTAATTTTTTTATTACAGTAAAATTTTTTTACGTAAAATCACGTCTTAACTCAAATTAGTAAACTAAATAAACCTTAATTTTTTTTTTTTATAAACAAACATTAACTTAAAATAAAAATATTTGATTTAAATCATTTAAATCCTCAACATGACAAGACTTAAAAACGGATAATACCACGGGAAAGTGTGAGAATTTTAAAGTAGGACTTTATAGTAGAGCTAAGATTTTGTAGAATTTTCCTCATTTCTCTGTGCAAGTTCTCCATTTGTTTCAGAAGAACAAACAAGTCTATACAAAAAGAAAACATGAAAAAGTCTCTGGTGTATTCAATGGTCTAAGCAAACAGTATCTTTTCTTTGTTTTTTTTTTTTTTTTTTTTTTTTTTTTGGTGTAAAAAAAACAATTTCATTTATTTTTTTTTTTTTTTTTTTTGTTTGGCTGAAAGCAAACGATATCAGTTAAGCAATAAACAACGTTCAGTTTGCAAAGATGTCCTGCTTTTTACTTAATCCTGGCAAACGCCAATTGGTGCTGTTCTTGTCAGGTTGAGAATGGTAGCGTCTTGATGGAAATATGAATACGATGGACCAGATGACGATTGTGATTTGTGATTGCTTCTTTCCCAAGTGCTACTGCTCAACGCTGTAATGATGTTTGAGAATTATTCTCGCCAGTTTTCAATCAAAAGTATCCACAGAACACTGCAACGATGGAAAAAAAGGTCACGTCCACTTGTCCGTATTTGGACCATTAAGGTGTGGGCCGTATTACTTTCAGCTTGGCCAATCATGGGCCGGAAAAACTGTAATACACTCTTCATTGGGGTTGGAACACTAGGCATGAACTTCACTTTCATCTTTTCTTCATTTTTTGTTTTGTTTTTTCATAATGTCCAATCCGTGAAGGAAGGGTGATCTCTGTTATATACCCCTTGACACCACAAAAGAGGCTCACAAGACCTGACATAAATGTTTGCTCCCCCTTGACCAGGAGCGCGTTACTCAAGTCTAATCCAATGTACTAGTAATAACAATATTTAGGAGTGTTGTGGACGTTTAATTTATGAGTTTATAATTATAATTTAAAATTATTTTTAATTTATATATATTTTTTATAAAAAAAAATATTATAATAAGTTATAAATTATGATTTAAATTATGACACGAATTTTTATTTTAAACGTAACATAAATAAATACTAATCTAACAAGCGCAAAAGCTTCACTTTGAGCTCTTCGAATCATTAGGCCGCATCAGTCTTACTTCTAGAGATAGAATGTTACTACATAAAAAAATATATGTATAATTTCTGAACCAAAGGTTTTATTTATAGGAAAAGAAGATAAATATTTCTTAAAATGCATGAATGTTAGATTTTTATCCATTTTTGACTAATATCTTTTAATTAAAAAACTATATTAATCAAAAAAATATTGATAAAAAAATATAAAAATCTTAGAATAATACAATTAAGTTCACTAATTTTCTCTTTATTTATTCATTTATTTTGACTAGAACCATAGCTTTTATTTATCAATACATACATAGTAATGCAATCTCATATAGGGATAAAAATTGTTATTTTTCTATTTATAAACTAACTAAAGCCATGAACTGCTTATCTTTCCCTTTCTCTTGATGACTATAGCGAGTGGAGGGGTGTTCAATCTTTCTTTTTATTGAATGTATTTGGTGCCCTTTTGGATCTGTTTAACATTTCTTGGATTTGTTGTACCTTATAGACTGAAACTCGATTTGCAGAGAGGAAAAGGAAAAAAAAAAAAAAACTATAATGATGTAGCGTGAGTCATGAATGATTACAATTCACGCAGTAAAAATAACATCAGAAGTAAGATTAAGAGCCCGAGCCCGTTTAATTCGTTGATTCGAATTAAAAGATGTGATTTTATGTAATACTTTTTTACTATAATAAAAAAATTAAATGTGACTATTTTTAAGAATTTTTTTATTATAATAAAATTTAAACGGGTAAAATAAACAGAGCTGAAGCGTTTTTGGTTTTTCAGTGGCAGAAACTAGAAAGGAGCCAAACAATTGGACAAGAGTCATTTAATGCATGGGGGGCGCTGCATCAATAGTCACTCGTGAATGGAACCATCAACCATGCACGTACAAATGTCGACCAATGTTACACGAAACATACACAAACAAGTACAAGGGTAAAATAAAAACCAGCTATTGTGCAGAGATGTTATTCGAAAAATAGAATAAAATAAAATAAGAAACGAAACTGTGCATCACGGCAACGTTAACATTGAGCTAATTTTTTTTTTTTCACCGTGTAAGCCAACACTAAGAAGTCAAACTGTGGAGCATAATATATCCATCAACAACAGTTGACTTGGGAGCAAACAATTGTGGTTGTAGCCTACAAATTTAGAAAAACTGACACGGAGACAGGGGCTCAAGCTGTTCTCCATTGCAACTCAATTTGAATCTTTCCATTCTTGGAATCAATAAGATGGTACTTCTCATTGATTCTTCTGTTGTTAACTACATCAGCCAGTTGTATCTCCACATATCCCAGAGTTTCCTGGTCGGAAGAGTAGAAGGAAAATAATCAACATCATAATACTAATAATCGATGTACATTTATAGCAAAATTTCAAAAGAATTCTAACTCAAACTGAAGAAATATGGAATCAAATAAGAGTTGAAGAACTTACTTTCGGATGCAGCAATCCCATCCTTGAGGAAGCACTTAAAACTTCCACATGAAGCCTATCATTGATCGGGGGTTCGTCCAGCGTAAATGCAAATTCCTCCTCCCATCTTGGGTCCCGGTTTTTCTTGACATGCTAGATCAACAGCAAAAGTGAATGTCAAATTTAACAAAAAATCCACACTAAATTTCTGAATGTAAAAATTTAGATAAAAGTACTTTCACTTGATTTAATGATGTGGAAATTGCAAAAGTATCGCAAAATTTCAGCTCTAGTGTCAAATTGGAGAGAGTGCTAGCATAAATAAGGTTAGGGACAGTTGTGTCAAAAGGGATTGGCAAGGTTTTGTCAAACTTTAGGACATTAAGCCAACCACAAGGTGTCGAGGGATTTGCACCGTTGAATTTCACTAGAATCCAATAGTGAGGATTTTGTAGTTTTTCCAATAATTGTTTGGTCCTAGATTAGTGAACTGATAGTACCAACCTGAGTCACTTGCACCTGAAATTAAGGTTGCTCCTAGAATATCTGAAATTTCAAATATTACCAAGTGATATGGCCCCAGTTACAAGTAACTTAGCCTTTAAAATATCAACACTTAAACAGA
Source organism: Morus notabilis (assembly GCF_000414095.1). Classification (NCBI taxonomy): domain Eukaryota; kingdom Viridiplantae; phylum Streptophyta; class Magnoliopsida; order Rosales; family Moraceae; genus Morus; species Morus notabilis. The sequence goes on from NW_010367018.1 coordinate 218,734, forward strand.
ACTTCAACAAACCTTGGTTCTTTTCTCCTCTCCTCTGAAGAGTAATCTAACATATGGATTTGTGTGGTTCTTTCCTTCCACATCTTCAGCTTCATGGACCATAATTACAAGCAAACCACCGCCAGCAGGTGTTCCTTCGGGCGCCTTTTGGACCATGTTTGAATCTTCATCATCAGGCACTTCATCTTCTTTGAAAGGTTTGTATGTCATCTCCACGACAATCTGCCCATGAGACTTCTCATTCAGAGCATCATTTGGGTCCATGTTTTTGAGTAGGTCAAGAGTCAGCACCTTAGGCTCATCAGGCGTAAGCTCTTTCAATGGAACAACATTCATACCCATCTTATCATGCGCACCAACCTTAAAAAGGATAAAAGAAGAAAGAAAGCAAATATGATTTGAGAAGCCAAGGCGGGAAAAAAATTGTATTAAAGCAAAGAGCTTTTACAATGATTCTATAGGTGACCATTGATTCTACATTAAAAAGCAAAATACACCAAAAGACTTACCTGTTCCCAGTCGTAAACGTTCAGCTCTAGTGCTTGAGATTCAGGATCTTTGACAACCATGTTAAATTCCTCAATCCATTCGGGGTTTAAATTTTTATGCTTTACCGTTGTTTTCTTAGCAGGAAGGTTGTCCTCCGTTAACTTGAGTTTAACATAAGGGTCTGATGCTCCCAGTAAATCTTTCTTTTTTAGCTTCATTGCTCTCAGGACCTTTACACTGAGGATTCCAACAGGTTTCTTCATGGCCCTGGCAAAATTAAGCAACACCATATCAATTATCAAGTCATAGAAATAGACCTAACATCTGTAAACAAATGAAGATAAACACATTGTTTGCTATTCAGAGCCGGGGAGAACTCATTCTTACTTTGCAGGATCCATAATTTGTACCTCTAGGGCTTTAGGCCATAGATACATATTTGCAACTTGATCTTTAATAAGCTCCTGAGGAATGAAAGTGTATTAAGAAACCAAAATAAACTTTTCTCAAAAAAAAAAAACAAATCATATTTAAGCGTTAGAGGCTAATGATTAGTTTGCTAATCGGTTTTAGCGCATTTTCTAGTTTGTTGTCTTCCACAGCAACATGATGCAGTCATAGTATTCATACTTTTGTCAGTGTTTAGACAATTAGCTTATGAGATACTAGTATTTCCACTTAATGTTATAAAACATTTTAATTCAATCAATGCAATTCACAGATTTCTCTCGATTTATTCAACTCAACTATGTCCCAACTGATGAGATCGCTAAATGGAAATTGGAGAACTACCTGGACAAACCTATAGAGGCCAGGAATGGACATAGCATCCGCGCCAAGCAGCTTTAGCCCAAAGTCAACGTGTGGCTGCAAAACAAGGGCAAATAGGAAAAAAGAAAAATAAAAAGATATAGCAGGAAATGAAGCAAACGAGAGAGATCTTTCGGTTCATGGAAAATGTAATAGAGTACTGGCTCTGTACGTTCTACAAATGGCACTTGGCGATTAGTTGCAATGAAAAGTAATTAAAGTATCGGTGATTTTTAATAAAGTGAGGCCATAATTTTTCCCTTTTCCAATGTGGTTTTAAGAAAATTTTATCGAGAAGATTTAAATGTTATCCGTGTCTAATACATGAGCCTCCATAACCTTTCATGTTTGCAATGCAGATAACACAACTCTGCCAAGACAAATTTTGAGCCATACCTTCTCCATAAGAGAAACAACTATTTTTGCAAAACAGGGAAACGTCGGAACCAAGGGCTTCAGAGTTATACGTGGACAAGCAAATACTTGCAAATCAACTACCTGAAATACTCAGGGAAGAATCAGTACTTGAGAATGATGAAGACAGAAATACTTTTACTTCATACTGCTTGCTTGCATCTATGTGCGTGCGTGTGTGTGTGTGTTTATCTGTGGAAGAAAGTGAGAGAGTGCAAAAAGGGATGACAAAAAAAAAAAAAAAAAAAATTATTCACTTCAGTAACAGTGAAACAAGTACCTGAACTGTGGCTCTCAACCCAAATGCTTTAACTGCAACGATGATGTTAGGATTACCAGCCCACCTTAACGCTGGTTCCATGATCAATTCCTTCTCATCAGTGACATAAACTTTCATTCCTGGTACAAAAGAAAAACCAAAACGAGTTAATCACTAAGAGAAAATGGAATACCAAAAACAGCAGAAATAAGTTAAAACACCAACTTTAAGTCCATGGACAACACCAGAAAAAACAACAGCAAATACGATAAACAAGCAAGGCCAAGACACAGGCCCTTTAAGAAACTGAATAATTATAAAAACAAGAGTATGAAGGTTGATATTCACAACTCAATTTAGGAAGCTGCCTGGCCTTTTATGTAGCTTGGGAGCATCATACATAAACTTGCTAAAGTATGCTCTTAACTTATCTGTGTTAAATGTGAAAGGATTGTTTTTTAGTTCATCTGAACAGGGATGCAATCACTTGGTAACGTTTGGTTAATGGATTTAGAATCATGATTCATAATTCTGATTTTTGAAATTTAAATTTTTTGTGAGAGAAAAACACTGTAGAGAATCATAAATCATGATGCAGAACTAGAAACGGATACATGAAACAAACATCTCGATTGGGTTGTCCAAACTAGTGTGGTTTTGTCCGTCAGTGTTGGTTTGGAATCAACTGAACCTTGAAAAGTTTTTAGTCATAAAAAAAAAAGAAAGAACGAAGAAACCTTGAAAAGTAGGTGGTAGAGAGCCCAAGGTCAGTGCTTCAAAATCAACAGAATCAATTTTGTATTTCGGAATTTGCTCAGCAATAATGGGCTTTGCTATGGTCTGAACGGTCTTGCAAATTGCCTGAATGAAAAGAGAGAGAGAAAAGACAAAAGGGTTGTGAATACTCGTAACAAAACAGAAAGAAGAATTCAATTACATAGTTCTGAACTACATACCTTTTCCAGATAGGGCCACATGATTTCAATAAACCTATTAAGCCAGTCAACCTTCACAAAAACAAAAATTATAAAAAGCTAAGTACAACCACAATGCATTTAGTAGACAAGAATTTTACAATGTCAACATACACGATCATAATCGGGCATTTTCACCCATAAGGGTATCTCCGGAAGCAGCCGTTGCAAAGTTTTAGAATCTTGCTCCACCAGAGGACGAATAATAGGATCCTGAATGCACCAAAAACCAGAAAAATATACAAATGGTATATCAGTCTACGAGTAGTTTTTGTTGTTGAGTGTGTGCAAAGTTAGCACATGGATAGACCTTGTGTGTGTGTGCGCGCGCGTGTGCGTTTCATTTCTTTTTTTCAATTTATTGCTCGTGTTAGTCTAGGATTAGGGCTAAAGTTCTTAATATTCGCTATATAATTTTGGAAGAAGTTTTGGAGTTTAATTGGTACCGTAAAGTTCGAGGTATGATTATTGATAGAAAATTCTCTTTAATATCCATGTTTAAATTATTTTAACATACAAAAGAAAAAAAATCCAAAATAAAAAAATAAGACACTAATTTCCTTGTTCCTACGTTAGCTAGACTTGTAAATTTCCTGAACATGAAGTTATATATATATATATATATATATATATATAAACTCAAACAGGCTCATACTGCCATCCAAATGCCTGAGACGCAAGCAAGGGATAAACAGTTCTCTCTCGTTTCTTGTTCTTGTTTTTGGAACTTTATGATCATCACATTAACAAAATCCACAACAAATACGATGATACAAATACAAGAAAAGAAGAAGACACATCGGGGGGAACGAATTGGAGAGTTAAAAGAAAGGGAAAAGAGATAAACGGACCTTAACATCAGTTGGCTGAAAGTAGATGAACATGTAGTAACCGATCACAAGCCCAATTGAAGTTCCCACTCCAAAACCAAAAACACCCGTTATAATGCTCAATATACCCATCTCTGATCTTCTCTCTCACCACCACAATTCTCCTCCAAATTACTCTCTTTCTCCCAAAATTCGACAGAGAGAGAGAGAGAGATGGCAGTGAACTCAAAAGAGACAGCTAAAACAAAAACTCTTTCAGCAAAAAAAAAGAAAAAAAAAAGAAAAACTAAAACAAAAAATGTACCGAACCCATTTGAGAGTACTGCTCTTTACTTCAAATCCTAACCTAAGCTAAGAGTAAGAGTAGAAACCCAGAAAGGAAAAAAAAAAAAGAAAACGGGCAAGAAATTCCAGAAAATAAGTTTTCCATGTGTCAATGAATCGTCCTATAAAATATCTTGCAGATGGATAAGACAATAACCGTTTTGATTGTTTGTGCCAAGATTTGTGTCTTGTAATTTTTCCTTTCTTTTTTTGTTTCTTTCTTATGGGGAAATAAAATGCATATAATGTGGTAATTAAGGTTTCATTTATTTTGTTGATTTGAGTTTAAAATTTGAGTTTTGTTATAGTAAAAAGTTCTCATAAATAATTACATTTAATTTTTTTGTTACAGTAAAAAATTCTCACATAAAATTACATCTCAATTTAAATTATAAACTCAAATTAACGAACTAAGCGAACTAAACAGACCCTAAATCTTGGTGGCCAAGCTTTCTTTCTTTGGTCGAACACCATTTGATGCAGTGGGGTACGATAAAGTGTCGGTAACGTCATGTTGTTTTAATGGGCACGCTCTGATTGGTCCGTTTTTTGAAATGTCATTTGTTCAACGGTAAGAGAGGGAAAGAGCCACAGATTGGGGAGCGTTACAATAATTTAAGAAAATTTAATAAAAACAAAAGGGTTTATGTGTAAATTTTTAATTAAATCACATTAAAATAAAAAATATGTAAAATAAATAACTTATAGTATAACTATAAATGTGATGGTTTAAAACATAAATCTCTATGTAATTTTTATATTTTTAAGTCCTACCGAAAAAATTTCTTGAAATCAAATGGTTAATCAAATAATTTAAGTAAAAAAAAAAAAAACACCAGTGGAAACAACTGTATGTTTCTATTTTGTCATCTAGGCCTTTAGGCCTTTATTATCCGTTTTGGACTCTTCTTGGTCGTTACTCGTTAGGCTCCTTTCGTTCCAACCTTTATTTTGTTTGTCCTGTTCTTGATGTAAAATCCAACTAATTGTCCCTCTAAACAAAAAATAAAACTCAAACAAAATTTAAACTCAAATTACAACTTTATTTAAATTTATATTTTTTTATAAAATTTAAGTTTGAACTCGAGTTTAAGAATAAACTCGAGTTCAAGTTTCTCTTTCAACTCGAGTTTATAAACTCAAACTCAAATTAATAAATAATATTTTTTCTATACATAAAAATATCATAACTTTTTCGTTTTAATTCTAATTGAGATGCTATTTTTTTCTATGCATTCACAATGAAAAGACGAATAAAATCCCACCCATATACCATATTAAAATTTTTCATCACCATTGAGTTTTTATTAAAATACTATGTAAATAAAAATTTAAGTTTTGACCCATTCAAACACAAACTCAAAAAGATTCTCCATTCAAATCATAACTTAAATGTGTACATCTAAACACAAACTCAAGTTACAACTTTAACTCTAATTATAGCTCAAACTTAACTCAAGATCATCACTCAAATCACCATAACTAAAAAATATAAAAGAACAACCCAAAAAAGTGTAATCCAATTCAACCTTTTATTTTCAGCCAGCTACAGCTTTGAAAAAAATATAGGGGAAAATCTCATGTTTGGTAGAGGGATTCGTTCCCTGATTCGAATCATGATTCGTGGTTCGCTACAGTATTTTCTCTCACAAAAAATTCACGTAAATCGAAAATGATTCGAATCACATGGTTTGAATCCTCCAACCAAACGTATTGTTTTTCCCTTTCTGTCTGACAATTTCAAGTTTTAATTTTTTAATTCTGATTTTGATTAGCAAAAAAATTGTAATAAGTGTCGATGTGACACAAATTATCTAATTTTATGTGAGGGATCAAGGTCAAACTAATGAGGACCACATCCGCTTAATTGTAAATTTTGACCTCAAAATTAGATTAGGATTGTGCACTAGAAATTTTATGAGAGCATCATTTGCTCATGCATTTAAGCAAATGTGGAAATTGGACAACGAGGTTTGGGTCCGCCACAAGAAAAAGAAGTAGTGGACATAGCCATTATTTTAGCTTTATTTATTTTCAGGGGCACAAATACAATGATTTACTGTAAAAGTAACATGCCCCTTTTGGTAAATTATCTATGGTTATATTAACAATGCGGAGGTGAAGATTATGGTGCACATTTTGAGATGACACTATAGGAAAGGGGTGGCATTCATTCGAAACATATATACATATATATATATATATATATATATATATATGAGAGTTTGATTTCATTCAGTCGATTGGATGGTTCAGCCCTTATGTGGCAAGTGTTAATTAACTCTGATGGGAGGTTATGCATAGGTAAGTGATGCTTGCAAGTGAATGTTAAAGTATGTTTAATATATTTTTTTATGGGTGCAACCTGTTGCAGCAAGTGGTCATTCTATTTGACTTGGCATTATTGTAATAGTGTATTAGTTTGAGGGGCTGGTTTGTAATTAAAAATCTATAAGGATCACTTTTATAAACGACATCATAACTTTTGTCATAAGTAACGTAACAACGGTTCCAATCTAATGTAACTTTGACCCTGTTTGTTTCCGTTTTCATTTCTATTTTTCACGTTTTGTGAGACTAAAAAATGAAAACGGAAACAGAAAATGTGTTTGGCTTAAAAATTTTTTAAAAACAAAAACAAAACCGTTTTTGTCTTTTGTGAAAAATTGAAAACGAAAAAAATGTGTTTTCATTTTCTCGTTTTCATTTTCTAAAAGCAGATTTCATTTTTTTTTTATTTTCTTCTCTCTCTTTTCTGAAACCGTTTTTGTCTTATATAATGATGTTTATTTAATATATTTATTTAATATATTTAATAATATTATTTAATTAATAATATTATTATTTAGTTTTCAAAAATTAAACCATCAAACGCAGTTTCAGTTTTTTTTAAAACTGAAATCAATCTTTGAATAAAACTACCAAACGCATTTCAGAAATAATTTCAAAATGAAAATGAAAACGTTTTCATTTCTATTTTCATTCAGAAAACAAAAACATTTTGGAACCAATTCCAAACGCACCATTTGTGTCCTGCAACGCTTAAATTACAACTTAAACTTTGTCTACTTTTAAGGATCATGAGAGAATTTTTGATTCAGGGTCTGTTTGGTTCACACGTTTAAGTTAATAATTCTAATTTATTAACATGAATTTTGTGAAAGAAAGTTTTAAATTCAAATTCTTTGTGAGATAAAAAATATTGTAACATAATCATAATTATAATTTAAATATATGTATCAAATGGAATCTCAATAACTTGTATTATATGTATTTGAATTGCATATAATATATGAAGAAGTTAATTTAAATTAAACACATATTCCTTAAAATATAATGAAGCATTTTAGACTATTATTATTATTGTTTTGAAAAATAACATAAGGAGAAGTGGTTTTTTTTTTTTTTTTTTGTGTGCAAAAAATAACATAAGGGAATTCTTTTTAAATCATTTAGGGTAACCTTCCTAATTCTATAATTAATATGTGTAATCGTTGCCTAATAAACCAAAGGCAGCCACAACTTTTGAAGGAAATAAGAAAAAAAATAAGGGAGAGAGATAGGGGAAGTTAGCATTAAATTCGGTGCTGACATTTGAAAGAAGAGCTAATTGTTTACAACTGGCTCATATAGTTTTTTCAGGAGGAGCTCAGCTATAAATAGAGCCCCTCCCTTTCTCAGTTTTGTAACTCATTCTCATCTTTCAGAGAGAATTCCCATAGTGTGAGAGAAATTTAGTTTATCTAGTTTTTCTTCTTTTGTGAGGTGTTTATCCTATTTACATGAGATAGTGGTTTTTATTGTTATCTTTGTGTAATTTAGAGAGAAGGTTGTAATTCCTGGCTTTCATAAAGAAATCATTCTACACTTGTCCCGTGGTTTTTATCCCGTCTCCTTTAGGAGTTTTCCACGTAAAATACTTTGTGTCCATATTATCTTCATTTTTACTCATTTCTTATTTTACTGCAAGATTTACCAACAAGTGGTATCAGAGCCATCCAAGTGAAGTTACTGTTCACGACGGAGTTAATGTTCTCATATACGGTACTATTGACGTATACGGTACTGTTCACGGTGCAAATAAATACGACGTAAATAGGTTATGTCTAGGAGGCTGGGGTTTAAGTGGTTCACCCGAGACCCTCCACACTTTTCCTATGAACATGCTTAGTAAGGTGGTTCTGTCTAGGACACCGTCTGGATCTATCATTTGTTGATAGAACTGGTGTATTCATTTATAGTTTTTCTTGGGAATTACCTAGTTGGTACAGTTACTGTACATGTACTGTTCACAGCTATAGTGAAATAGTGAGAGTTAAGCAAATCACGAAATGGCTGAAAAATTCGAAATAGAAAAGTTTAACAGAAGTAATTTCACGTTGTGGAAAATGAATATGCATACAATTTTATAGAATGATAATTGTCTAGTGGCTATCAGAGAAAGATCGCAAGAAATCACGGATGATGGCAAGTGGAATGAGATGGATGGTAATGCTATTGCCAATTTGCACTTGGCATTAGCAGACGAAGTTCTATCACGTATTACAAAGAAGAAAACAACGAAATAAATTTGGGATACTCTAACAAAATTGTACGAGTCCAAGTCACTTCACACTAAATTTTCTTGAAGAGAACACTTTATACTCTTTGGATGGCAAAATCCACACTGGTAACTGAACATATCAATAACCTGCAGCCTCTATTCACTTAGCTTACATCGTTGGATCAGAATATAGCAGAAAATGAACGTGCAGAGATCCTTCTTCAAGGTTGACTTGATTCGTATGATCAATTCATCATCAACATAGTCAATAGTAATGTCGTAGAAAGCCTACGCTTCGAAAATGTTGCAGGCACAGTCCATGAAGAAGAAAGTTGGCGCAAGAACAAGAAAGACAAGTTGGAAAGCTCACAGCAAATAGAAGCTTTGACGATGATGAGAGGGAGATCAACGAAATGTGGCCCCAGTGGGAGTCAAAGTCAACGTGCAGAGATCCTTCTTCAAGGTCTACCTGATTCATATGATCAAATCATCATCAACATAGTCAATAGTAATGTCATAGAAAGCCTAAGCTTCGAAGATGTTGCAGGTGCAGTCCTCGAAGAAGAAAGTTGGCGCAAGAACAAGAAATACAAGTTGGAAAGCTCACAACAAATAGAACCTTTGACGATGATGAGAGGGAGATCAACGAAACGTGGCCCCAATGGGAGTCAAAGTCATAGTAGATCAAAATCTAGAAGTAAGAAAGAGAACATTAGATGTCACAACTGTGGCAAGAAGGGGTACTTCAAGAGGGAATGTAAGGTTAAGAAGAGTGAATGGGGGAACTCTTAAGGGAATGTGGCAAGTACCTCAAATGAAGGTGGCGTCTTATACAGTGAGGCAACAACAATTGCTGAAGGTAGACAAAAGCTCATTGATGCATGGATACTAGATTTGGGAGCATTATGGCACATGACCGCTAGGAGAGAATGGTTCCATCAATATGAACCAATCTCAGAAGGATCAATATACATGGGAAATGATTGTGCCTTGGAGATCACTAGTATCAACACTATCAAACTGAAGATGTACGATGGTACTATTTCTACTATATATAAAATATGACACATAAAGGGTATGAAGAAGAATTTGTTGTCTTTGGGACAATTAGATGATGCTAGTTGCAAGACCAGCATTAAGAATGAGATCATGAAAATTGTTAAAGGCGCACTTGTGGTGATGAAGGCGAAAAACTTTACTGCAAATCTGTACATGCTTTTGGGAGAAACACACCAAAAGGGAGAGTCATATGTTGCATTGACGAGTTCGAGAGAAGAATCAATGATGACGTGGCATTAGAAGCTCGGTCATATGTTGAAACGAGGTTTGATGATTCTCTCTAAACAGAAACTACTCCTTGGGCTCAGCTCAGTAAAATTACCGTTTTGTGAGCATTGTGTTACAAGTAAGCAACATAAGTTAAGGTTCAACACATCAAAAGCGAAGAGCAAAGGTATCTTAGAACTGATCCTCTATGATGTTTGGCAAGCACCGGTATCATCCCTCAGAGGAGCGAGATACTTTGTATCTTTTATCGATGATTACTCCAAGCGATATTAGGTGTATCCAATCAAAAGGAAAGTATATGTTTTTGAAGTCTACAAAGTTTTCAAAGCGCGAGTAGAACTTGAATCTGAAAAGAAGATTAAGTCTCTAAGGATTGACAATGGAGGAGAATATACAAGCGATGGGTTTGATGCATTTTGTCAACAAGAAGGCATCAAGAGGCAGTTCAACACTGCTCAACAAAATGGAGTGGCAGAGTGGATGAACGTAACATTATTGGGTAGAACAAGAGTAATGTTGAGGACTGTAGGTTTAGCAAAATCATTTTGGGTAGAAGCAGTCAAAACCGCCTATTACATGGTTAATCAGTCTCCATTAACAGCGATTGATCTGAAAACGCTAACAGAGATGTGGACTGGTAAGCCAGCTGATTATTCTCAGTTACATACATTTGGAAGTCATGTGTACATTATGTACAATGACCAAGAAAGATCAAAGTTGGATTTGAATGTATCTTCTTAGGGTATCCTGATGGTGTTAAGGGGTATTGCTTGTGGGATCCTACTGCCCACAAAATTATCATCAACAGAGATGTCATATTTGCAGATGATAAACTACAAGAAAAGGGAGACAATAACACTAAAAGGAGAAGTCATAAACTACTACGGTTAAGGTGGAAGATAAGCCAGATGAAGATCTAGTTTTTTTTTTGAAGCAACACCAGAGCACGAAGGTCAAGAACTAGTCGAATATGAGGATTTCAAAGTTCGCCGGTCAACTTGTGAGAGAATACCACCGGTTTGGCACTCAGATTATGTTACTAAGAGCAATGTTGCATACTATCTTTTAACAGAGGATTGAGAGCTATCAACTTTCCAGGAGGCAATCAGAAGCCCAGATGTATCCCTGTGGATGACAACAATGCAGGAAGAAATCGAAGCCTTACAAAAGAACATGACGTGAGATTTTGGTTTGCAGGTTGAGCAAATCTCTGTACGGTCTCCAACAGGTGTTGAGGTGTTGGTACGAGAGATTTGATTCTTATATCATGAGCCTTGGGTACAACAGACTCAATGCTGACCCTTATGTGTATTTCAAGAGGTTTGGTGATGGAGATTTCATCATTTTACTGTTGTACGTGGATGAAATGGTGATCGTAGACCCCAACAAACATTGAGTCTAAGAATCGAAGGCACAATTGGCTAATGACTTTGATATGAAGGACTTAGGACCAACAAATAAGATTCTAGGGATGCAAATTCACCGAAACAGAAATAATATGAAGATTTAGCTTTCTCAGAAGAATTACTTAAGGAAGGTCTTGCAGCGCTTCAACATGCAAGATTGTAAGCCAATCTCTACCCTTCTTCCTGTTAATTTCAAGTTATCCTCCAAGATATGTCCTAGCAATGAAGCAGAGAGGAATGAAATGTCTCCAGTACCATATGCATTAGCAATGGGCAGCTTAATGTTTGCTATGATTTGTACAAGACCAGACATTGTACAACCAGTGGGAGCAGTTAGTAGGTACATGACAAATCTGGGTAAAGAGCATTGTAGTACTGTTAAAAGGATCCTAAGATACATCAATGGTACCTCAGATGCTGCATTATGTTATAGAGGATCAAAGTTTACTATCAGGGGCTATGTGGATTCAAATTTTGCAGGTGATCCAGATAAAAGAAAATCTACTACATGCTATGTGTTCACACTTGTAGGAAGAGTTGTAAGCTGGATTTTGAAACTAGAATCAGTTGTAGTGTAATCTACAACAAAAGCAGTATACATGGTGGCTACACAAGCTTGCAAAGAGAAGATTCTTTTATTTGTGACAGCTAGAGCACCTTGAACATTGCAAGGAATCCAGACTTTCATTCTAGGACGAAGCACATAGGAGTTCAATTTCACTTTGTTCATGAAGCAGTGGGAGCAGTTAGTAGGTACATGACAAATTTGGGTAAAGAGCATTGTAGTATTGTTAAAAGGATCCTAAGATACATCAATGGTACCTCAGATGCTGCATTATGTTATGGAGGATCAAAGTTTACTATCAGGGGCTATGTGGATTCAAATTTTGCAGGTGATCCAGATAAAAGAAAATCCACTACAGGCTATGTGTTCACATTTGCAGGAGGAGTTGTAAGCTGGATTTTGAAACTACAGTCAGTTGTAGCGTAATCTACAACAAAAGCAGTATACATGGTGACTACACAAGCTTGCAAAGAGAAGATTCTTTTATTTGTGACAGCTAGAGCGCCTTGCACATTGCAAGGAATCCAGACTTTCATTCCAGGACGAAGCACATAGGAGTTCAATTTCACTTTGTTCATGAAGTAGTGGAAGAATGAAGTGTGGATATGCAAGAGATTTACACAAAAAAGAAGCTAGTATATGCGTTGACCAAGCCACTAAATACTGACAAGTTCAAATGGTGTAGATTCTTGTGTGGCCTAGCAGAAATGTAAGCAGCATGACAGTGACAAGGTAGAAAGAATGGTGTGGAGACATGATTGATTCTCAATCAAATCTCTAAGTGGGAGAATGTTAGCGTTGCCTAATAAGCCAAAAGCAACCACAACTTTTGAAGGAAAGAAGAAAAAAAAATAAGGGAGAGAGAAATGGGAAGTCCGCACCAAATTCGATGTTGACATTTAAGAGAAGATCTAGCTGTTTACAACTGGCTCATACGGTTTCTTAGGGGGAGCTCAGCTATAAATAGAGCTCCTCCCTTTCTCAGTTTTGCATCCCATTCTCACTTTTCAGAGAGAATTCCCATAGTGTTAGAGAAATTTTGTGTGCGTTTGGAACTCGTTTCAAAATGATTTTGTTTTCTGTATGAAAATGAAAATAAAAACGTTTTCATTTCCATTTTGGAACCATTTCTGAAAATGCATTTGGTAGTTTTATTCAGAGATTGTTTTCAGTTAAAAAAAAAACTAAAACTGCATTTGGTGGTTTAATTTTTAAAAACATGTATTAGTATTTAAAATAATAATATATTAGATAAATAATAATTGAATTCCAAATAAAACACTAATAATTAATATAATAATTTAAATTACATTACAAATAAATAGTAAATAATTTAAAAAAAGATAACTTAGTGAAGGATTAGTAAAAAAAAAAGTTTACTTAGTGAATAATCTTAGCTTATATTACTGCCGTATATACAAATCCCACATTTGATCAACTAGATAATCCCTAAAACTAACCATGTGATTACATTGTCGCCAACTAACCATTTCAGATGTTTCTGCTTCTTGTGCATCCATACCTTATTGTTGTTCTTGTTGCCCTTCTTGTTCTCCCTCGATATCTTCTAAGGGTAAATTGACATCATAGTGTCTAAATAAAGGATCATCTCGCGCGTGCATCTTAATTAAATTGTGGATCACACAACAAGTAATTGGTATAAACAATTGTCTTAGCATCTAATAATTGGTCATAAGCTTAAGAATTTTAAACCTTGCTTTCAAGACCCCAAAGCACCTCTCTATGCAATTACACAGTGAAGAGTGATAATAATTGAATAACTCTTGTGGTCTCGTCGGTTGGCCACCGTTTCTAAACTGTTGAATATGGTACCTCTGACCACGAAATGGTGCCAAAAAGCCTTACATGTTGCTATAACCAGAATCCACAACATAATATTTTGGGTTAGGTGGCACAAAGAATTGGTTATCTGGATCTCTCATAGTCTCAGTTAACACTCTGGAATCAGTAGCTGATCCTTCCCATCCGGTATTGACGTAAGTGAATAGCATATCGAAACTACACGCCGCCATTATATTTTGAGTACACGAATGTCTTCTTCCTCTATAGACTGTCTGTTGATGTGCAGGTGGGACAACCATTATGTGCGTACCGTCTATTGCACCAATACAATCCTATTAAAATCCAATGTTTTTCAAGGCTCCCTTTGAAGGTTGTTTGTTAATATGATTTACAATGGTATTGTCCCTTGCTACACTTCAAATAATATCCACACTTTCTCGTTCCTTTTACTTATACAAACTATTCTTCATTAGTTGTATGGTTTATCTGGTTTTTTCTTTTTGTGCTTCATTAGTTAATTAATTTATATGTTTTACTTAATTAATTGGACTAATTTTGTGACAGGTCAATAGTTGCTTTGCTGGAGGAGATGATTTTTTTGTTGGAGCATTTTGTCAAGATGGATTATTTACTTAACCATTTCATTTGGCTAGACGTTTTGGATACTTTGATATCTCTAGCTATTTCTCTGTATTCTTTACTTGTTTTAATGTTAAAGTTGTGGACAAATGGTGTGACTTGTGTTGTGAACATCTTATTGCCAACTTTGTAGATACTAATAACAATTATTACATTGAATATTTTTATGTTTTAATTTAAATGTTCCTATTTGGATGTAAGATGTTGCTCGAAATTACCATCCATTTGAATGAATTCAAAAGTATATCAATAATAATTTTAAAAAGCTACAAGAGTTTAAACATAACAAGGGAAAAAAGCTATTAATCTGTATCGTAGCCATACTAAATAGTTGTAAGAGGTTGAAAATAACTTGTCTTAAACGCTATAAGACCTCAATTCTATGGCGTTTTTCATAACGCTCTTAGAATGCTATGTTCTCTTACTACTTTTAATAGCGTCCGATGTCCTAGCGCTCCATAAAATGCTATTGGTAGTGCTTAATAACGTTTTTGGTCAGCTACTGATACTGATATTTGTTGTAGTGTTGCTACAGAATTTAGAAATACTGATATTAATTTCATAAATCTTTCAGTCACAAAATATGACAGTATATTACTGAAAAAAATCCTTTACTTAAATAAATAAATTTACATGATTTAATTCTAGAATTTTATCGGTCATTACATTAAGGCTAAAACGATCACTTTTGCATAGATTACAAGGTCGTATTAACCATGTTTAGATTTAATTGGGGAAACCCTAGAGCTCATAATTCATTTCCTCTTCTCCTTGTAGAGAAATTGTTAAAGTGATTCGATAAGATCTTCTTTAATGCCATTTTAGTTAATCTTTATTAAAATTGAGTTCTAGTCTAAATCGGTGGCATAGCCAACCTTCAAATGGAGGACCATACTAAAACTATGATTAACATTAAGAACATTAAAAAGAAGCAGCGCCATAAGTTCTATCATAAAAAAATCTTTTGCACCATTGTTTATGATGAAATATTTAGTGGAGATAACATTAGATAACTAATTTTCATTGGATAACATGCAAAATGTAACACTAAAAATAATATTTTAAAAACTTAGCAGTGGCAGTAGCCCTCACTCGGCTTAACATATCGCCACCATCAATTTAGATAATGCAGGCATTTGATAAAAAAAAATATATATATATTTGCAGCTATAAATGATGACACTCAAAATGCATGGTATACTTTCTGAAAGACATACTATAGATGTATAATTCTTCAATACAGAATTATAAACTCCATGGAGTAGATACAATCATGATAAAAACAAGGATGATTTAGAGAAAAATGACATTTAGAGAGTGGATATTCAAGTGTACTATTTGTGTGAAATTACTTCAGCATAAATAGGTTATGTGAATAACTAAACTCAAAAAGTGGTTTTGGGAAAAAAAGGGAAATAATTACTTAAAAGTGTTACTTTGAAAGTCTCGAATCTAAAAATGTCTACCAGTATACAATATCATAAAAATATCTTTTTTAAAAAGATATATATAATATCATGCATGCTCTTATTATTTATTTTGAGCATATTCTTTACATGGTGATTATGGTGATTTGTTGTAATTGTGAGCTAATTTTTTATGATCATAGTTTTGATATTAACTTTCCTTTTTAACCCCAGTTAATATTGTAATCAATTATTAATTTAATACTGATACATGGTCTTTTTAAAATAAGAGAGAATTGTTTATCCTTAAGAGTGCATGAGTCTTAATTTGTACTTCTTACTTTTGACTAATACTCTTTTGATTAATTTATTTATTTGACAAAAACGATATTAATCGATATTAAAAGTAAAAATCTAGATTCATGCACTCTAAGAGGTATTTGTCTCCATTCCCCTTTTAATAATCAGATTTTTCCTCATATATAAGAAAAATAGACAAATACCCTTTAGAATGTACAAGTCTTATATTTTTACCCCTTAAACTTAATAAATACTCTTTAGTCAAAGAACTATACAAAAATAGAGATTTTACCCTTGAGAGTACATAAGTCGGGATTTTTACCCATTATCCTTGATAAATACTCTTTTGTTAGTGTAATTATTTGACTAAAGAGATTATGAATTAAGAATAAAGAGTAAAAATTCTGATGTATGCACTTTCAAGAGGTATTTGTCAAGATTATGTAAGAATTATATTGTTAAAATGGTATTAATCAAGAACAAAAGGATGAAAATCTTAAAACAATTCATTAAAAGGTGAGGTTACCGATTTTGTCCTCATATATAGCAACTCATACGTCCCATGGATCCAGATCTTCTCTGATGGCCCATTAACCAAAAATGGACCCAAATGGATGCAAGTCTGATGTAGTTCTACTCTGCCACTGCTGCCCACACATTAATCCGGTATGGTTAATTTGATCCAAACTATCGAGATTAAACCAAAGTCAAAACTCAAAAGACAGTGAATGTGAAATGTCAACAATGCCAAAGCGCTTAATTAGTAACTACTCACCCTTTAGTTTTAATTTTATTATTATCCATTTATTTAATGAAAGAACGAATCGAAAAAAAAGCACATTAGTTTCAATCAAATTCAAACAAGGTTACATAATAGAGTGATAGTCGATATATTAATCCCACACAGCTAATTTCCTTTCCATTGTTTGGTTAATCTCTGAGATTTTGTTCTTTCACATTATTCAGCAAGCACTTGGGAGGTATATCCCAGTACAAACCCAGGAGGCCAATTAAAATATCTAAAGGAAAGTGATTAACCAAACAACAAGAACCACCTAAAAATCAGTCGTGGGTTAATTTCACAGTTTTCTCCGAAAGGTGACGTTTGTTAAGTGCCACATAATCTCCAGCCAATCAAAGCTGAACTCCAACTCCCACGTGGAATAATCCCAAACACATCCCCTCTTCTCGAATCAATCCATTCCCTCTATTTCCTCTCTCTCCATATTATCCACATCTCCTTCGCTCCCCTGAACGCCACCAGATTTTTCCAATTTCTAGAGTGAGAAAAACAAGATATGATTTAGAGAGAGAAAAAAAGAAGCCAGGAGAAGTCGAAATAACACGACTACTCAACACACACACAAATAAATGGCTCTGTAGCTGAAAATTCCTCTCTCTTTCTCTTCTCTCTCTCACATCACATGTTCTGTATAAGTGTAGATATGGCTCTTCCTCAGCTTATTCCCTCTCCTTCCTCTTCTTACAAACCCACCTTAAACCCCAATACCTTCTCTTCCTCTTCCTCAAACCCAGACCAGATATTCCTATCCTCGATCTGCCGCAGCTGCCGCCACCACCGCCGCAAGCCCAATGCTCTCCGGTGCACGGCGTCGTCGTTCTCCGAGCGGCACTACGATGGCTCGCCGAAGTCGGACGACGTCGTCGAGCTCCCGCTTTTTCCCCTCCCTCTCGTCCTCTTCCCCGGAGCGATCCTTCCATTGCAGATCTTCGAGTTCCGGTACCGGATGATGATGCATACTCTCCTCCAGACCGACCTCCGCTTCGGCGTCATCTACTCCGATGCCGTCTCCGGCACCGCTGACGTCGGCTGCGTCGGCGAGGTCGTCAAGCACGAGCGCCTCGTCGACGACCGCTTCTTCCTAATCTGCAAAGGCCAGGAGCGCTTCCGCGTGACTAACCTCGTGCGGACCAAACCCTACCTCGTCGCGAAGGTGACGTGGCTGGAGGACCGGCCGTCGGCGGACGGCGAGGAGGATCTGAACGCGCTGGCGAACGAGGTGGAGTCGTACATGAAGGACGTGATTCGGCTTTCGAACAGGCTGGGAGGGAAGCCGGAGAAGGAGATTCAGGATCTGAGGAGGAACCTCTTTCCGACGCCGTTTTCGTTCTTCGTCGGAAGCACCTTCGAAGGGGCTCCGAGGGAGCAGCAGGCTCTGCTGGAGTTGGAGGACACGGCGACGAGGCTGAAGAGGGAGAAGGAGACTTTGAGGAACACTCTTAATTACTTGACGGCGGCGTCGGCGGTCAAGGACGTTTTCCCCTCCACGTGATTGTGAAAATGCCAGAACCAGAATCCGTCTGAGGTTAGTGTTGGGAAATTAGATTAATCTTATACATATATCGGAAAGTGAAGGTGGAAGACTGAAGAGGGAATTTGCTTGCAATCTTGTGAAGTAGAGATTGTAGGGGAAAAGTTTGTACATTTTGATGTGAATACAATCTGGCTCCATCTTTGTTTCTGGAATTTTAGATTGTATTGTTAGATGTTGAGAGAAATTGCGGGTCTTCTTTCATATACTCAATGAATAGTAACACAGTTGGAAAGGAAAGCCAATTGGGTATGCAGTAAGCTACTTTGCAATTACAATATATCAATTTCTTGGTCTTTTCTTTTTATTGGAGTCTCTGCCTAGTAATCTAGCTTGAAACGAAGTACAATAGAAAAAGATTCTGTTGTCTGAATTTGTTTCTTGTTGTGTTCAGTAAAATTTACTTGACATGATCATAATTTATAGCCATTCAAGCTTACTACTTTTCAAACACTTAAAAAGATGGTATGCGGTACCTCGTTTACTTGCCCCTGTCCATCTGATTACTTTCTTTGTTTTCCAGTCAACATATCCGAGTTGATTCTCTGTTTAGTGAGAGTAGAAATGTAGAATGACCAAACTGGCATGACTAACCAGTTTCACTAACATCAAGATGATTTATTTTGTTGTATATTGCGCTATGTATCTATGGGCTCGTTTGGTGACGTTTATATAGTTTTATTTTCTTGTTCGAAAATCCGCATGCTCTTGTAACATCAAAGGAGACATTGCTATAAGCTGTCTTGTTAGTTTGTAAAAAAAGATTGTATTATTCAAATACATGATCAGCAATTTTGACAACTACAATAAATAGTGACATTGTGTGAACTCGTACAAACTCGTTTGTTCCAATGCTACATAAAGAAATATTTTCCCTTTAACAGAAGATAGAACTTGTACAACAGCTTGTGCTAGAATAATTCTGACCATTAGTATTAGGGATTCTTCAGAAAAACCAATCCTCAACGATGGAACCCCACTGGCCGGACTTCCCAAAGGAGGAGCCTCTATATTCACACGCTTCCATTGTAGCATTCCTAGTACTCTGGAATCATATGATATCTCATTACGCTCAAACGTGTTTTAAATTTATAACCGGGCAGTTCTATTTGTAACTTGGGATCCCAGCAAGTCACGACAAAGGTAAAACTTGTGGTCTCACATCTAGTTTAGGATAAAAGGGTATGGGGAAAAAAAAATAAAGAAACCTCAAGAAAATCAAAATAGTATGTCAGAGAATCATAGAAAATCTTGAGCTTAATTCAGCTAAGAGAGCATGATTGAGTTAATTTTGAAATGAATAGCATGCGTATAAAAAAAAAAAAAAAAAAAAAAAAAAAAAAAAAAAAAAAACCCCCCCCATAATAGCACCTACCTTGAGGCATACATTCCTTTGTGTATCACAAAGGGGGTAATCTTGGGGGCAACAGTGAATCTTGTCTTTACAACAGACGGCAGAATTCAGGCCACAGCATTTCCATGAAAAGCATAGTCCGAGGAAACGCCATGAGCAGCAGCAGGTTTCTCCTTCTCCACACTGAGCAAAGAAACTACACCTGGTAGGGCCTGGTGAAGGCGAAGGAGGGGGATTCGGGCTAGTCTTCGTTGGGTATGAAGCTAGCATGTTAATACCACAGACTCCTTGAGAGTTCCCGGTGTTACGCTGCATGTGAATATAGCCATCCATTCCCCACTGCTTTCCCCATGAGTTCTTAACAATCCAGTAGTCCACTCCATTTTCTGAATCATACCCTACAATCAACACGGCGTGATCCAAAGAGGTTGAACATGGACCTGTGAAAATCCCCTGTTACCCACATAAGGAAGAAATTCGCGCATCAGATTAGCATGATCGATCAATCATAGCTAATGGCATTAAGATGTAGCTTCGGGCCAAACCTTGGAATAGAGTTGAAAAGCTCTCTCACTGCCACATATGCCTACACTCACTGGTTGAGTTACCACGGCTTGTAGTAGCTGCAGCCCATTATTTGGTGCCACATCAGTATAGCCATCAATTGTCACAACACGCCTTTTTAACTGCAAAATTATGTTTTGAAAAGATCAGGTTAAGCTTATTTCGAGTAGAAGAGCAGATTTGGAAGACAAAAGAAATGCATACGTTACCACTAACCTTTTCCTTCCTACAGGACTTATCCCGAGCTTGGTAAGGATAATCTTCTTCAGTGTCGATCCCGTGGTTATCGATAACGAATTGGTACGCATAGTCCATAAGTCCACCATCACAACCAGCGTTGTAAGATGTGTCACAATCAATTAACTCTTGTTCGGAGAGACTGACAAGAGATCCGGTGACAATTTTATTGATGCCTTCAATAGCGCCAGTTGCTGAGAAGGCCCAACAAGCACCTAAACCAGAACCAAAGAGCAATTCACATCCTTCACTCACTATACAGTTCACAATCTCATGAAAAATCTATGCAAATATAACATCCAGCTAGAACTTATTCATCCAAAAGCCGAATCCGTCTTATCCTAAAACTAAAACTTAGTTCACTTGAGATCAGGCTGCCTAGTGCCTAGGACTAGCATCATCTGGATTTCCCTTGTAATACTAATAATAAATTTATTACAAACATTACTAACTTAATTAAGAGGCATAATGAGTTTTAGAGTTGAGTGTAGAATAATAAAATCATTGATACATTTTTTTACCTTCTGTAGGGAAAACCAATATTACTAGTTCTAATCTAGTCTGATGGTCCACTAATTTTCAATCAGGCAATCAATAACTAATCACTGCCACATCTCGTTTGTGGGTCAAAGGCAAAACACGTCAACCATCAATTATCACACGAAAACTTGAAGCCGCAAACACAAACACTCGATCAGAACTTGCATCTAAAAGCACAAAACAGAATACTAGAAACAATATGTAAAGTCAAACCAAATTTTGGATCTTAAAAAACCATAGGAAAAAAAAAATCATACCGCAACTCCCTTGATCTTTGACATTGGTCACTGCCCCTTTCTTCCTCCAGTCAAGCGAAGCGGGTACGTCCCTCAAATCGAGAAGCTTTGAACCCAATTTAGGCAGAGAACTGAGAAGAGCAGAGGAAAAGCCCAAGCGAGAGGACTTAAACTCATGGTGGGTGAGATCAGCAAAGGCATTCAGAGAAAGGGTGTAAGAAGAATTGCCCATGTTGTTGTGTTGTGTGACGAAGGCGAGATTGTCCTCGAAAACAGTGAGCCTGTACAGCCTTTCCTCTTCGGAAGAGTATGATTGGCCATGTTTCTCACACCAGGCCTCGAAGAGTTGGGAAGAGTTGAGTGAGGGCGAGGAGAGAGAAAGGTGGGAGGAGAGAAGAAGAGAGAGAAGAAACAAACAAAGAATCTTCATTTCTTGGGAGATGCCCGAGATCAGATAGCTCTTTTGTTTGGAGGTTTTTGAGGGGTTTGGTCTTACACTGTTTGTTTGTCAGATTGGGTAATGTAGGAATGTGGAGAACCATAGAGCCTTCAACAACTTGCTTTCTTACTTATATCTGTTGAGAAAAAGAAGAAAAAAAAATAATTCTGTAGAGACTGGAGCTTTCTGATTGGACCAGCCTCGCACGTGTTTTTGGAAAAATCTGATCATTCAAAATATTAAAAAGTTGGGGTGATTTTGAAAAAATGTTTCCCTTTTGTTACTTTGGATTCTATCCAATGGAATCATGATTCATGATATGGTATTTCTACTAACATGACTATTAAAATCATCCCAAACAACCAAAGTAAAACAAAATCATCCCAAACATCCAAAGTAAAACAAAATCATCCCAAACAAAACACAAATATATGCTTACCCAAACAAAACACAAATATATGCTTAATATTAGCAAATTTTTGGAGAATTGCGGAAATAACTCCTAACTTTAATATTTTCTCACTTTGACAACTTATTTTTAAGTTCATATATTAAATTATCCCGAGGTATGATGATCAAATACAATTAGCCAATCCGTTAAATTTTAGTAATTGTCTTTTTTATATATAGATAGATAGATAGATTGAAAGGGATTATGGCTGGCATGTGACCCTTTAAGTAAGAGTAAAATGGTAAAAATGAGGTGGGATGACACAACGGTTTTTTGTGATTATTATAAAATTCCTTGCTATTTGAATAATATTATAATATCATATTGTATAAAAATGCCTGGTCTCATTTTTTTTTTTTTAATATTGTAGAAGCTGAAACTCCATAATTGAATTTATTAGAGGCTAATGATTGAATTCGGGTGATTATGTTAATATCGCAATTGCAGTAAATAGATCGACAAAAAATAAAAGAGATAGGTACACAAAGACTTATAGAGGTTCGCTCGATTAAGAGTCACGTCCTTTGTTAGGTCTTCAGGATTTTCATTATGATCGTAGAATGAAATTACAATAGCAATCTTCGTAAAAGTCACGAGAAATAAGATGAGAAAAATACTAACAAGTATAAAAATGTGTATTTTGCCTAGGAAAGCGTGTAGAAGCATGAGAGCGCATGCGCGTGTGTTCCCCCCTCTTATGTCTTGGGCGTGCACGGTCTCCATTTATAGACCCTTGATGGCTGAAAATATGTGCACGGTCTCCATTTATAGACCCTTGATGGCTGAAAATATGCCTTGGGCAGTTTCTTGTTTGAATTTTAATTGAAGATCCTCTACTAAGATTTGCATGTAGAGAGGATGCTTAGTGGGTGTTGAGGCCCCGTAGATTCAATGGGTACGACGTGTATTAGTATACACATGCAAGTACCAGATTAGGTGGTGTTGTCGTTGACGCAGATGAAATACACAGTGTTCACAGATGAGCTTGTACGGTAGGACCTCCAACGAAGAAGGGATCGGTTAGGCCCAAAATAAACCAAAGAAATCAGATTCTAGGGCCCACTTTGTTGCCAAGTGCTGAGGCACTCTCGACTATGTACATAGGAAGATGTTGAACTCAATCATGGAGATCGCATGGACGAAGTATGGTGTGAGGAGTAACTGAATGGTTGATGGAGATTTGACTTAGAGAGTGTGGATAAGGTTGTTTCAAAGGAGGAATGCTCAGAGAACAAACGCAGGTTGCCTCTGAGAATGTGTATCAGCAGATGAAATTTGTGATTTTTTGAAAGTGTGCTCTGGGACGGCAGAGTCCAGCCACGGAGGCGGATTTTCAGACCTCGGGAGAAACCTCATAAACTTCAAATGTAGCTTGTAAGCGAGTTTGGATAGATAAAAAGAAGTGTGTTGAGACTTTTTGAGTGAGATTTCTATGAAGAACTTCAAACCCGAAGAGCACAAGTTTGAAGAACAACTCTCAAAGGGATGAATTAAAGTTGTAATCTCTCAAAAAGAATGTGTGTCAAAAAGAGTCTCATAAGTGTAATGTGTCCCCCGAAATGAAGAAGCGAATGGGTATTTATAGGTGAATGTTTGGGAGTCTTGGGTGGTTGCTCCGGAGCCGTACAGTAACGCTTTGCTAAAGGCTTGTACGAACCATTTCCCCCCGGAGCACCTGCATTAGGTGACTTTCCTCTTTGACAAACAAATTGGCCAAAAATTGTTGTATTTGGAGACCAAATATGAAATTCTTGTTAACATTTGACCTTCCTCGAGTCTGGAGATCATGGAATGTTTGATTAAATCTAGTTCTCCGTGGACACTTCTATTCTCAAAGGTCCGAATACATGTTAAACTAGCTTTAAAGCAACGCCTTCCGATTTTGGCTAAACAATCGTCATTGGAGCACCTGACACATTCAGTCTCCATGGAGCACGGGAAGAACATTCGGACACAGGGGAGTCTTTTAGAGCATAGGAGGTATCTTTGGTCATAGAGGAGTCTCTTGGAGCATGGGAAGTATCTCTATGGTGACATCCGTGGCAACGTCCATAGTGACGCCTCTGGAGCAACGATTGCTACGAAGACAAATCCTTACCAACTTTGGAGCATAAAAACTTCTTATTTGGCGTCGGAGGGGAAGGTTCCACAACTTAAATTCCTGACTTTTGAGTCTCTAAAGGTTGAGAAAAAGGGTTTCTAAGACTCCTAAAAGGCAAGCAAAAGATTTTAGGGTTGGATTCTCCATCACCCATTCATTCCTTAGCCTAATTATTTTAAAACCCCCCAAATGGACCTAAAATCAGATCGAACTAAGAAACAAATGGGCCCGTTCGATTACCCATGGCCTACTAAATCACGGCCCACACGAGTTCTCCGAGCATGGTTTGGGTCCATGAATCGAGTCCAATCTCATCACGGGATAGAACTATTGGGCCTAGACCCTTGTATGGGCCTAATACAGAAACGGCCATCACCTTTGCTATTTTAGGCGCGATCCCATGAAAATATACTGAAGATATTTGTGGAAAAGGAGATCATCTATCCAGATCTCAAATGCCAGGCTGGCAGCTCCATCTGACGACTCGTATGATGAGATGCTATTCTAGTCAAGTTCGAAACCCACGAGCTGCATACAGTCTGCGGCTTGTTTTAGCTGCTAATTTCGTGATTAATTCCCATTTTTGAGACATATGTTGACACATGTATAATAAGAAATAAGTGACAAAATTTGATCTCAATAAATATAACATGTTCTTTCTACCCATTCAATCTATAAAATTTCAATAGTCTAAAACTATTCATTACAATACCTAACCTAAACTATGAAAAGTACGTGTAGAGTATAGTGTTTTTAACCTAACAAATAAATGTTAAGATAAAACAAAAAAAAAAATATTCATAACTTGCTTCTAAAAATCTCAATTATCTTAGATTATAAGTATATAATAATTATATAAAAATGAAAGTATTTTAAAATATATAATATTATAAATTTTTTCAATTATTAAGATTATATCAATGTCCTTGAACTTTAAGGTCATTTTTAATTTATTTTTTAAATTTTAAAAACTCTCACTTTACTCTAATGCAGTCACATGCTTTCTCTGTTTGAATATTTGGTAAAAATAAATTGATAAAAATTACATGACCACACTCAATTTTTTTTATATGATTTAACAGAAATTTTTACAAAAGAGTTTAAATGAAAATAATATAAAATTCATGACGTAAAATAAAAAATTTTAAAATTTAAAAAGTAAATTAAGTTTAGAAGGCACAGATAATAATAATTCTAATTAGCACTTTCACATTAAAAAAGGGACTCGTTTCCTACGTGTGGTGTTGTGTTTGCCACTAGGACTTCCTACTAGCAATGGAAAGTACATTTAACCAACCTCATACTATAACCTTTCCCACTTGCTGCTCTACACTTGTGGCGACTTACTTGGTTAAGAAAGGGAAACGTATGAGATTTTTCTTTATGGTGTCTTCCGCTTGGAAATATCTTCCCCACAATAATTAAAAAAATAAAAATAAAAAAGAAGCAAATTTAGAATTGTGAACCACTAATTTTGACACGCTAATATGATACGACAGTTTAATAGTTTAATGATAATCGTACAAGACAAAAAGTGTTACAATCATAGAATTGACCAATTATATAAGCAAACGAAGTATTTGTACCCAACTTAATTTTTCCCATGTTCCTTCAAATACTTCTCATCATCATGTATGACTGTCCTTTGATTCCCTTCCCCTTTCTCGAGTGTTTACCTTTGCATTAATTTCTTCAATGTTTGAGAGTGAGTACACAATTTACTCTTAAATAACACAATAGTCGGGAACTTAAATTGTATACGTGAGGAAAATAAATACAAAAACAAAAAAATTGATTTTAAATTTTTATGAGAAAAAATATTATAGTAATAAAATTTGAGTGTGAGTTGAATTGTAAAAAGAACAACTAAAGTCAATAAGGCGTAGCAAGAAAAAAAAAGGAAAAGCAAAACATAGGTTGTGTTTGGAGTTATTTTTATTTTTATTTTTCACATTTTTTGAAAAAGAAAAAATGAAAACGAGACAGAACGTTTGGCATAATTAAAGATAAAAAATAATTTTTTAGTTTAGTGTAAGATGAGAGAAATAAAAAATGACTTTTAATCGTTTTTCATTTTTTGTTTCTATTTTCTCCTCTCTCGAGAAGATAGAGACATTAATGGATTTAATGAATTTTTTTATACTGAAAACAATCTCTTGATGAAACTTCCAAAGGCATTTTTAAAAATGATTTTTGTCTGAGATTGAAAACATTTTCATTTTCATACAAAAAATAAAATCATTTTAGAACAAGTTCTAAACGCGCCCATAAAGCCAAAAGTACATGTTCTCTTAAATATATTATTTTAAATATAAATTTTACAATGTGTTTCTCTAACACTACACAAAAATAACCGCAAATCACAGAAATGAAATAAGTTAAATTGCATATATACAAATTTTTCCTTTTAAATATTAATAGATGAGTTTTTAATGGTTTAACTTTTTTAAGTGATACTCTATATGAAGAGATATTTTGTACGTTTTACTATTAAACTTGTCGAGACTTAGTAATTTACCTTTTAAATTTATAATTTTGATAATTCGTAATACTATTATAATATGACACATTCTAACGATGATATGTTCATTTAGTGTTGAAAAAGTTATGTTCAACCAAATATTTTAGCGTCCTAATTCAACCAGTAATACAAATCTCTTAATTTTTCAACTTTCAATCTTTTAAATTTAACAAAAAAATAGCAAAATTGATAAAATTGAAATTGATAAAATGAGACATATTGTAATTTTTTTTACAAGTTTGGAGAAACAAATTGCTAAAAATAAATGGTGCGTTTAGAATTGATTTCAAAATAATTTTATTTTCAATAAAAAGTAAAAATGAGATTGTTTTGAGAATCATTCTGAGATCAATTCTAAAATTATATTTGGTTGGTTTTTAAGAGATTATTTTGAGTATAATAAAAAAATAAAATCGTGTTTATTAATTAATCTATTATAATATTGTTGATAAGTACTAAAAAATAAAAATTGAAAATTGAAAATAACATTCAAATATTTTCTAATTTTTTTTATAAAAACCATTCTCACTGTTTTCATTTGTAAAATATTTACTAAATAAACGTCGTTTTATTTTCATTTTTATTTTTTGCATCTCAAAATACGTGAAAATAATTTTTAAAAACAGTTCTAAGCACACACAAAAGTTCAAGAATCAAAATGTTTTTCATGTTTGAAATTGATCCCGTTTTTATTTTTTATGTTTTTCGAGAAAGAAAAAATGAAAACGTTTTTAAAACGGCGTTTGGCGCAATAAAGACAAGAAACAGAAATGAAAACGATTTTTTAGTTTAGTGTAAAATGAGAGAAATATGAAAAACGATTTTTAGTCGTTTTTCATTTTTTGTTTTTATTTTCTCCTCTCTCGAGCATAGAGAGACAAAAAGAGACATTAATGAATTTTTTTTACACTGAAAATAATATCTTAATAAAACTACTAAACGTATTTTTAAAAATAATTTATATCTAAAATTAAAAATATTTTTATTTTTATTTTTATATAAAAAATAAAATTATTTTAAAATGAGTTTCAAACGCCCATCGATATATTCTGGGGCAAATGTTCCTCTTTTTTTTTGTTTGAAAAAACTCGTATATGATACTATGATATGTGTATTTACATACGGACATACCGTTCCCGAGATAAGGAGGAGGGCGGGCGCAATAAAGTCAATCACGTCTCACGTGTACAAGAAGAAGAATCATCGAGACATCTGCGGTTGCGGTTTACAAGATCCGATTGTGCCACTCTTCCTCAACTCCTGACTCGCTCGTTCTCACTGCCCCAGTCGTGGTCTTCAATCCGCTCCTCAATCTCAGGTAACAAAAATACCTATATGCCCTAAATCCCCCCTTTATTCCTCTTCCCCAAAACTAAAACTCCAATTTCAATTTCCCAATCTGCTGCATTTTTCTTTTTTTTTCATCTTCCAGTGGCGGTGAATCATGGACGTCGATCCTCGTCACTACGATCACGTTGTGAGTTCCATATTCCTCTTCTCTAATTTCGGCTCAGTTTTTTCGGAATCTCATTTCTATAGCTTGTAAGTTGATGGAATCGGTTGATCATATGATGATTGGGCGTAATTGTATCGATCGCATTGTTTGGACTTGTTGACTTTATTTGATGGGATGATTATTAGACGTGGAAGCCCTAAGCTTGGTGTCTTGATTGATTCCGTTTTTCGATTTTATGTGGATTAAAAGTGGTCAAAGTTATGTCTTTTCGTGATTGGTTAATACTTTTCAGTTCTGAAATCTAATTTATTCCAGTGGTTTGTGGATGAACAAGTTAGGATTACTTGATATTGAACAATATATGCGAAAGAGAATAGGTTTTGGGAATTTCTCAGTTTATCAAATCCATATTGATGTTGTGTTCTGTCTAAATCCATTCCGAGCCCAAATGATGTTTTGAGCTATTTTGATGATTGCATTCTTCTTCCTTTCCTTTAATTTATGACCCATATGTTTATGGGTTTTCAATTAAGTTTTCTGATACTGCATACGCACTCTCCCATTTCAAGGCAGAAGCTCATTCCACTTATTTGTATTTATATAAGTTAACGTGGTTGATAAATTGATAATGTACTGTTTACAGGCTATAAATGACAATGACATCCACAACGTTGTTATATCATATCTTGTACATAATTGTTATAAAGAAACTGCAGAATCATTTATTGCTTGCACTGGGATGAAGCAGTCTGCTGACCACATCGAGGACATGGAGAGGAGAAAAAGTAAGCAGTTTTCCTCCGGTGAATTTATCTTTGATGTGGATGAAATTGGTGTGCTTGATAAAAGGAGAGCTAATTGAATATTCTTATTCAGGAATTATCAATTATGCATTAGAGGGTAATGCCCTTGAGGCCATTGAACTGACGGAACAGTTGGGTCACGACTTACTGGAGAAAAATAAAGAATTGCATTTTGATGTACTGAGCCTTCATTTTGTTAATCTTGTCCGCTCTAGGAAATGGTGAGCAAGGTAAAAATGACGTTTTGAGAAGCATGTCTTATGCATTTCCTGTTTTCAATTCTTTACTTCTTTGGCAGCACAGAAGCTTTGGAATTCGCCCAGACCAAGCTGACCCCCTTTGGAAAGATGGATAAATATGTTAGCAAGCTTGAAGTATGCTCAAACACTTTATCCATTCTCACTCCATGATTTTGTTTCTCTATCAGAAATGAAACATACTTTTGTTATTGCTGCAGGATTTTCTCGCGTTGCTTGCTTATGAGGAACCAGAGAAATCCCCAATGTTTCATTTGCTCAGCATGGACTACAGGCAGCAAGTTGCAGATAGTTTAAATCGGGCAATTCTTGGTTTGTTGACTGAGTTCCTCCTTCCCTCTTTTACCATATTTGTTTCGAGAGCATGCATTTTCCTGATAACTTTCATTTCAGATCGTCATATGTTTTAGCTATTCTTTTCTTGCTGTTTATGATCATTGTCAGAACATGCAAATCTACCGAGTTATACTGCGATGGAAAGGCTCATACAACAAACAACAGTTGTTAGACAGTGCTTAAGTCAAGAGACTGGGAAGGTAACCTGCACTCCATTGTCGTTTATTTTTTATTCAAATTTCTGATACTGTATGGTTTTCTCTTTATTTTTACGAGTGGATTGCATCTGGGGCAGTTGTTTTGCAGTCTAAGAAATGTGAATGACTGCAAGTAATGGGCATTGCGTGGATTCTTAACATTTTATTTGTTGGTATTGTAGGATGTCTTCCTCCATTTTCATTTAAGATATTCTCAGAAGCTAATTGATCTTACAATTTATGTGTTGGTATTGCAGGATGTACTTCCTCCATTTTCATTGAAAGATTTTCTCAGAAGCTAATTGAGAAGATATTTGCTAGGATCGCCATCAAGGGGCAGTCGGCATTTGGTTTGTAATGTAAGTTATCCTGCCTGCTCACCAGCTAAAGCTGTGCCGGGCTGTCCCATGTCCTATTACGTATCTAAGTCGCCTATGTGCTTTTCTCAATTTGCATTACAGAATGGGGCTCAAACTTTATGCCAATTGGTTTTATCTACGCGGTCAGTTGATCCAATCCAAGGATTGTATATGTTGCTTGCTTTTGCGGACCTTTGGGATTCAAATTATTGTGTAATCTTTTTTCATTATCCATAGGCACTAGGAGAGTTTCTGGCTTTTGTTGTTCATTTTGTGGTTTCCTTTAAAATGGTTTAAGTTCAGTAGAAGAAAGAAAGATGTTTTTGCTTTGGAGAAAATAAAAGAAAAGCTTTATCACTAGCTTGTTTTGCTCTTGGGATCTCATAGAAAGATGAAAAAGAAAGAAACAAAGACTTGGGAACTTTAGATATAAGCATGGTACACTTTCTATTTACTATGTTGATACATAAATATTTTCATAAAAAAGAGTTCTTTTAATGTTTTCAGTCCAGTCGAGTGTCGGACCCCCGGGACCCCCAGGACACCCGGGACCTCATGGACACCCCCGGGACCGCTACAACCCCCAGGACGACTTGGACACCCGCGGGACCGCTGGGACACCACCAGGACCCCCGGGACACCTGGGACCAACGGGACACACCCGGGACCAACAGGACACCCCCGGGACCAACGGGACCCCCGGGACACCCCGGGACCCCCTCGAAACCCCCGGGACCCCTGGGATCCCGGGACACCCCAGGGACCCCGGGGACCCCCGGGACACCCCTGGGACCCCCGGGACCAGCAGGGACCCCTGGGACACCCCTGGGACCCCCGGAACAACTAGGACACGGGGGACCGCCGGGACCCCCGGGACACCCCTGGGACCCCCGGGCCCCTGGGCCACCCCCGGGACCCCCAAGATCCCTGGATAGCCCCGGGACACCCCAGGACACCCACAGGATCCCTGGGACCCCCGGGACACTCCGGGGACCCCCAGGACCGCCGGGACCCCCGGGACACCCCTAGAACACCACAGGGACCCCCGGGACCCCCAAGACCACTGGGATACCCCCAGGACCGCCGGGACCCCCGGGAAACCCCTGGGACCCCCGGGAACCTCGGGACATGCCCGGAACCACCGGGACCCCTGGGCCACCCCAAGGACACCCCCGGGACCACTGGGACACCCCCGGGACCCCCTAGACCCCTGGGACACCCTCGGGACCCCCGGGCCCCCAAAGATACCCCCAGAACCCCTGGGACCCACAAGATCCCAGGGAATACCCCGGGACCACTAGGACACCCCCGGGACAACTAGGACACCCCCGGGACCGCTGGGACCCCCGGGTCAACCCCCTGGACCCCCGGGACCCCTGGGCAAACCTCGGGACCCCCTAGACCTGGTCACCCCCGGGCCCCCCAGGACCCCCGGGACCACTGGGACGCCCCCGGGACCACCGGGACACCCTCGGGACCGCCGGGACCCCCGGGACACCCCCGGAACATCCCTGGGACCCCTGGGGCCACTGGGATACCCCCGGGACCGCCGGGAAACCCCTGGGACCCCCGGGACATGCCCGGAACCACCGGGACCCCTGGGCCACCCCCAACACACCCCCGGGACCCCTGGGACCCACCCTGGGAATCGTTCGGGACCCCCGGGACACCCCCGGGCCCCTCGGGACCACTGGGACACCCCCGGGACCATCAGGACCCCCTGGACCCCAGGACACCCTCGGGACCCCCGGGCCCCCTAGGATACCCCCAGGACCAGCGGGACTCCGGGACCCTTGGGCCATCCCCGGGACCCCCAGGACACCCCCGGGACCACTGGGACACCACCGGGACCGCCGGGTCACCCCTGGGACCCCCTGAACTCCCAGGACACCCAGGATATCCCCGAGACCCCTTGGACCAGCGGGACCCCCGGGACAGCCCCGGTACCCCCGAGACCCCTGGGCCACCCCCGAGACCCCTAGGATCCCTGGTCCCCCCCGGCACCCCCGGGACCCACAGGATCCCCGAGACTCTCCCGGGACCCCCGGGATCCCTGAGACCACTGGGACACCCCCGGGACCCCCGGGACCACTGGGACACCCCTGGGACTGTCAGGACCCCCCAGACACCCCTGGACCCCCGGGACACACCCGGGAGCCCCGAGACCCCTGTGACCCCCGGGACCCTTGGAACCCTCGGGACCCCCGGGACACCCCCGAGACCCCCAGGACACCCCCGGGCCTCCTTGGACCCCCGAGACCCCCAGGACACGCACGGGTCCCCCGAGATCCCTGAGATGCCGCCGGGACCCCGGGTCCCTCGGGACCCTAGTATCCCGGGACACCCCTGGGACCCTAGGGACACCCATGGGACCCCGAGACCCTCGGGACCCCAGGGACCCTTGGGACCCCGGTGACCCCCTGGACACCCCCGGCCCACCTGTGCCCCCTCGCCCCCAACGGGACCTTTGGGACACCCGGGACTAGTGGTGCAAGTTCGGGCGGTGAGCATGCTCGGTGCCCGAAAATTTTTGGGCACAGCAGGCAGGCGCCATTCACCGCTCGTTCGAGGTATTTGGTCGGGCACGGGCTTGGGCAGCCCGAAAAAAATCATTTCCCGGCTCCCCGCCGCCGGTGGAGAAGTCGTCCTAGCCGTCTGCCATATTTTTTTTTGAATTTTTTGGCGTAACCCGAATTTGCTCGAATTTTGCCCGTTGCCCGAAAATGCCCTAATTTTTTTGACCGTTAGCCTGAATTCTGCCCGAATTTTAACCCCAACGGACCTTTTTGCCCGAACCCGTCTGCCGCCCGATTTTTGCCAAAAATTTAAACCCCAACGGCTATTTTTTTGACCGTTGCCTGAACTGCCCGACTTTTGCCCGAACCGACTCGAGTACCCGAAAATTTTACTAGCCGTTGGACCCGAATTTTTGGGGGAAATTTTTTTTTTTTCAAGCCAAAAAATTTCGTATAAATACCCCCCGTCCCCCTAACTATTTTTCTCACCCAAAAACTCTCATTATCTCTCAATTTCTCTCAATCTTTCTCAAATCTCTCTTAATCTCTCTCAAATCTCTTTCAAATCTCTCTTAATCTCGCTTAAATCTCTCTCGATCTCTCTTAATCTCTCTCAAAGCGCTCTCAATCTCTCTTATTTTTCATAATGGCTTCTTCTGGTTATGGTGGTGATATTCTCATTGATGCCTAATTCAACATCGAAGAAGGGCAATTTCGTAATGTTTTTCAAACGCAAGAATCACAAACTACGGAAAGAGTTGCTGAGAAAACTGCAAATCTGACCCCTGGTGGACGTACTAGAGGTCGTGGACCTAATGGTAATGGCACTGGTGGGCGTGGAGGAGAGGTAAACGGTAATACTAGTGCAAGTGTTACAAGTTCTAAGAAAAAATGCAAGCGCACCTCAGCAGTTTGGGACCACTTTAACACATTCGAGTAGGTCGATAATAACGGTAACATTAAATACATAGCTCAATGTAAATATTGTGGTGATAAATTATAAGGTAACACTATTCACGGCACTACACACTTAAGAAGACACTCTGAAAAGTGTCTTCAAAAGGTAAGGAGGCGGAGCTGATCTCCGCTAGACACAATTATCGTTTGACTGCCAAACCGGCGGTCTAAGCACATGGAAATACGATCCGCAAGCTGATCGTATGAAAATGGCATGATTAATAGCCACATTAGATCAACCACTTAGTTTTACTGTACAAAGAAATTGACAGCGTTATATTAAAATTGTACATAATCCTAATGTACAATTTTTTTTTCTAGAACTACTCTTAGGAAAGATGCATTAAAATTATATAAACAAAAAAATGAAGCATTAATCAACCTTCTACACTCTACTAGTGGTTGCGTTGCGTTAACGGTGGATATTTGGTCCGCCGTTGCCAACAAAGATTATTTAGCTGTAACCGGACATTATTATAAAAGTTTTGATTTGGATAAGAGAATCTTAGGTTTTAAATGTGTTATAGGATCACATACTGTCAATTTAATATATAACACAATTTTATCTGTCATTGATGAATATAGTTTAAGAGATAGAATAATGGCCATAACATTAGATAATGCATTTGCAAATACTAAAGCAATAGAACTTTTTGAAAATGATTTAAGTTTATTCGGTAATAATGATATATTTCACCAACGTTGTGCATGTCATATAATTAATTTAATAGTAAAATCCGGTTTAAAATCAATGTCAGGTCATATTAAAAGAATTAGAGATAACATTGCTTGGATTTAAGGTAGTAATCAAAGAATACAATATTGGTTTAGATTTCTACAAGCATGTAATCAAAATCCTAGAGCATTAGCCTTAGATATGCTCATAAGATGGAACTCCACTTATATAATGCTTGAACAATGCATCCCTTATAAATATGCTAGAACAAATTATGTTAGTACAAAATTACGACCATGATTTATTGATGAAACTGATTGGTAAGTTGCCGAATTCTTGTATAACTTTTTAGGTAGATTTGACAAAGTTACCTTAAAGCTTAGTGGAACTTATTACCTGATAACTCACAGAAATAGAGTTATTTAGCATACTTTTAGGCTTAATATTTGTTTATATTCTCCGGGTAAAATGCCTTTGTGTTAGTATTTTGAATAGCATTTATTAATCTTTTTCCGTGTGGCAGAAAGTTGTTATTTATGGGAAATCTTGCTATATTTTGAAGTTATTCCTCAATTCAACTCATTGCATTGACCCTGGGAACTTAGTGCATGATGTCCTCAGGAGGTGCTGACGTAGGCTTTTGGTGAGAAAAGAACGGTGGAAAACACAAATGATGAAATGCCCCCAATGCCATAGCATTGCTGCAGCAAAGTCGCAGCAAAAGTAGGAGCAGCCAAAAATTAGCAAGCTGGCGCAGTTTGTCTTTTAGCACTGGTAGTGGCCCAAGCACTGACGGGACAGCTGTAAGAGCACCAGGAGGGGGGACCATCAATCATGACTCTCATGCATACACTTGTCACTAGGGCACCTCAACATGTCCTAGTATATAAAGGAAAAGAAGAGTATAGTACAGAGAGCCGGAAAGGAGGAGAAAAATCAGGGGAGGCGCACAGAATTCCTGTACGAGCTGGAAACGGAGACAGAAGAGAGTACAGGGGATTTTGGACGCTGGAGCTGGAGAAAAGAAGAGTACAGCACGGATATACAGGGGTTTTTGACCTCAGATTCTAGCTTAGCTGTTTTCTCCTTCTCTCTGTATTTACTTTCCGAGACCTTATGGATCTGTTATTTGTTATTAATTCTGATTTTGTTGAACTAAACATGAGCTAAATTCCTTAGCTAGGATTATTGATGGAACCAAAGTTGCAATGAAGATCTATTTGCTATTTTGATTGATAATGTAATTTTCATCTGGTTTATTCAAGCATATTTATTGTTTACTTTCTATTAAGTGACAGGCCATCATTTAGTAAGAAAACACAAACTTAAGCTAATTCTGGAAAGGTTGGTTGAGTTAGATCTAGCTTGGATAATGTAAGAGATAGTATAGGAATATACTATTATCTTGCACAACCCATTAAAATTGATGTTAACGTCAGGTCTGTAAACTAAAACACATAGGAATATGTTGGTTTGGTTTAAGGAATTACAAGCATAAATCTGTCGAAAGATGATTATGTAGAATTTTAGGTTGACTAGATGAACTTTGCTACAGCAATCGTATAGCAAATCGTGGTCAGAGTTGCAACCGAGGGGAAACCAGTAATCCTAGCCTTCATCCATCATTAAATCACAGCTCTAAGCTCAGATCTTGTTGACTTTTACCTCTTGTCTGCATTTAAATTACAGTCTTTGGTCTTATACATATTTTTCACTTAATTAATATCAATTTGGCATTCAAACTATTCTCAATCATATTGATAAAACTGGTTTTTGTAATAGAATTCCTCATCAACTCAGTCCCTGTGGAGACGATACTTTACTCATTACTATATTACTTGTTCGATTGCGTGCGCTTGCGTGGAGTCATTTTATGCATAGAGTTTTTGGCGAACAAGTTTTTGGCGCCGTTGCCAGGGACTTGGCGTTAATAGAAATTATTATAGAAATCAGTTTTTGTTCATTTAAATCCAATATTGCTTTTGTTAATCTCAGTTGCTCCTGTTGTGTTAAAGCAGGTGTAACCTTCTTGCATGAATAGACCAAGGGATGCAGATTTGATTCCCTTGGACCCGGAGATTGAAAGAACCTTTAGAGCCAGAAGAAGGGAACAACAGGGGTTAGCTGGAATTGAAGAAATGGCTGACGGAGTAGGTGGGAATAATCAAGGTAATCAAGTGGTAGTAATAGCAGAGGATAGGGACAGGGCCATCAGGGATTATGCCATCCCCATGCTCGATGGTTTGCATCCAGGCATTGTGAGGCCAGAAATCCAGGCAACTAAGTTCGAGTTGAAGCCGGTCATGTTCCAAATGCTCCAAACCGTGGGGCAGTTCAGCGGGATGCTAACCGATGACCCACACATGCACCTTAGGCTTTTCATTGAAGTATGTGAAGCATTTAAGGCCCCAGGTGTGACAGAAGAGGCTCTTCGTCTCAAGTTATTTCCTTATTCTCTAAGGGACCGAGCTAGAGCATGGCTGAATTCTCTGCCACCAGATTCGGTAGCTAATTGGAATGATTTGGCTGAGAAATTTCTGGTGAAATATTTCCCTCCGAACAAAAATGCCAAACTTAGGAATGATATCACATCATTTCAGCAGTTGGAAGGGGAAGCTCTATGTGAATCATGGGAACGCTTTAAGGAATTATTAAGGAAGTGTCCATACCACGGACTCCCCTATTGGATTCAAATGGAAACCTTCTACAATGGGCTCAATGCTTCGACTAGAGCCATGGTGGACGCATCAGCGAATGGAGCCTTACTTGTGAAGTCGTACAACGAGGCTTATGAAATTCTGGAAAGAATGTCCAACAACAATTACCAGTGGCCCACCGAAAGAGTTTCTGCAGGGAGACGAGTGGCAGGAATTCATGAAGTAGATGCGGTGACTGCGTTGACTGCTCAAGTTTCTTCTCTTTCCAATATTTTGAAGTCTCTAAATGTGGCTGCTCCAGCTAATGCAGCAACCCCAGTTGCATTAACTTGTGTCTACTGTGGAGCTGAGCACTCATTTGAAAATTGCCCATCCAACCCCGAGTCGGTTTGCTATGTGAACAACTCTAACCGGAATAACAACCCTTATTCCAACTCATATAACCAGGGGTGGAAGCAGCATCCGAACTTTTCTTGGTCGAATCAAGAAGCTGGTTCGATGCCAGGGCCTAGCAAACCAGCATATCCACCAGGATTTCATCAACATCAACATCAAAGACAGCCACCTC
>NW_010367018.1:257163-259187 GCF_000414095.1 Morus notabilis
TGCTCCATTGGAGATCAATACATCGGAAAAGCTTTGTGTGACTTGGGGGCGAGCATTAATCTAATGCCAATGTCCATTTTCAGAAAGCTGGGAATAGGTGAAGCGAGACCCACCACTGTTACATTGCAGCTAGCCGACAGGTCTTATGCTCACCCAGAGGGAAAAATAGAGGACGTCCTAGTACGGGTGGACAAATTTATATTTCCAGCCGACTTCATCGTGTTGGACTATGAAGCGGATAAGGAGGTACCGATTATCTTGGGGAGACCCTTCTTAGCTACAGGCAGGACGTTGATAGATGTTCAAAAAGGAGCGTTGACAATGAGGGTCCACGATCAACAAGTCACTTTCAATGTGTTCAAAGCGATGCGTTTCACTGATGAGGTGGAGGAATGTTCAGCAATGAACATTTTGGATTCATTAGTGGCAGCAGAGTTTGAAAAGACATGTGCTGAGAAATTGATGACAGAGGAGGACCTGATTGATTCGGAGATTAATGAGGACAACAATGATAAACAAGTATCATGGTTGGAGGGTAGGCATGCAGCAACAAAGTCTAGGAGGCATTTCGAGTCATTGGACTTGTCAACAAAGCCCTTAAGGCAGCATAAGCCCTCGGTGGAAGAGCCTCCCATTTTGGAACTAAGACCCTTACCGGCACACTTGAGGTACGCTTATTTGGGTAATTCTGATACTCTTCCTGTAATTATTGCCTCTGGATTAAATGACATGCAGGAAATACAACTACTCGAGGTGTTAAAAAAGTTCAAACGTGCAATTGGGTGGACCATCGCTGATATAAAAGGAATCAGCCCATCAATCTGCATGCATAAAATTTTGCTACAGGAATGCTGCAGCAATTCAGTAGAGCAGCAGAGAAGGTTGAATCCGATCATGAAGGAGGTAGTAAAGAAAGAGGTAATTAAATGGCTTGATGCATGGATAATATACCCTATTTCAGACAGCTCTTGGGTCAGCCCAGTTCAATGCGTACCCAAGAAAGGTGGAGTCACCGTGGTTCCAAATGACAATAACGAGTTGATTCCTACAAGAACAGTTACTGGTTGGAGGGTATGTATTGACTACAGGAAACTGAACAAAGCAACCAGAAAGGACCACTTCCCTCTGCCTTTCATCGACCAGATGCTTGATAGGTTGGCTGGAAAAGAATATTACTGTTTCTTAGATGGATACTCAGGCTACAACCAGATTGCCATAGCACCAGAGGATCAGGAAAAGACCACTTTCACATGTCCGTATGGGACGTTTGCTTTCAGAAGGATGCCTTTCGGACTCTGCAACGCTCCAGCAACTTTTCAGAGATGTATGATGTCCATTTTTACAGATATGGTGGAGAAGTCGCTGGAGGTTTTTATGGACGATTTCTCAGTTTTCAGAGATTCCTTTGGGGATTGCCTCACCAATTTGGAAAGAGTTTTAATGAGGTGTGAGGAAACCAATTTGGTTCTAAATTGGGAAAAATGCCACTTCATGGTACAAGAGGGCATCGTTTTGGGTCACAAGATCTCCAACAAAGGCATTGAGGTGGACAAGGCAAAGATAGAAGTAATAGACAAACTACCGCCACCAACATCAGTGAAGGGGATTAGGAGTTTCCTGGGCCACGCCGGTTTTTATCGGCGGTTCATAAAAGATTTTTCAAGGATATCTAAGCCATTATGCAGTTTGTTGGAGCAAAGTCGGTCATTTGAGTTCAATGGCGAATGCCATCAAGCATTTTTGGAATTAAAGAAGCGGCTGGTGTCTGCTCCCATTGTCCTCTCGCCTGATTGGTCATTACCATTCGAACTCATGTGCGATGCTAGTGACTATGCAGTGGGAGCAGTGTTGGGGCAACGACATGAGAAGGTGTTCCACTCAATTTATTATACAAGTAAGACGATGACTGAGGCCTAGCTGAATTACACTACCACGGAGAAAGAATTGTTAGCTGTGGTGTTTGCTTTCGATAAGTTCAGGGCATATCTTGTGGGCACTAAGGTGATCGTATACACTGACCACTC
>NW_010367018.1:262720-266211 GCF_000414095.1 Morus notabilis
GTTTGTCTACCAGTTTGGGGGTGGCAAGTAGTTGAGAATAATAATTTAGTTCCCAACTTTCCCCATAAAACCTTCCAAAAGTGGCTATGGAACTTAACATCCCGATCAGACACAATACTCCTAGGCACACCATGGAGTTGCACTATTTCTTTAAAGAACAAATCAGCTATGTTGGCTACATCATCAGTCTTATGACAAGATATAAAATGTACCATCTTAAAAAAATCTATCTACAACCACAAAAATGGAATCCCTTCCACTCTTTGACTTAGGCAAGCCTAAAACAAAGTCTATAGAAATGTCCACCCATGGCGCACTAGGTACAGGTAAAGGTGTGTACAATCCATTAAGTAAAACTGCCTACATTTGATTTTTCGGGTCAGGCACCAACGGTCAGAATTTTGACTATTTTTCAGGTGATTCGGGCAAATAGGGCTTGGCCGGAAAAATTCAAAAAAAACTCCGGCGGATGATGGTTGACGGCGCTACACGGCGGCGGGCTCCAGCGTGGTGACTAAATTCGGGCTGCCTGATCCTGAACTCGAAAATCTAACTTTGGACGGGCCGGCATATGGGCCTGCCCGCCGAGCCCGAAATATTTGGGCAGCGGACCTGCCCGCCGGCCCAAAGTTTCACCACTACAATCAGTCCTTCATAGTCGCTTGAATTAAGTTAACTAGTTTTTGGTCTTCACATGGCTCCAACTTGACGTGTCCCATGCAACTTGGACTTCGCCCAAAGTGATTGAATCAGCCCAATAAATGCGTCGTTGAATTTCTAGGCCCGTGCTCTTGTGATTGGTCTCACTGGAACTTGCAACGGATCACTCCATGATTCTCATCATTCCCCCTCTCTTCAAAATGATTCGACCTCGAATCGTCACCTACATCAAAAGAAAAAAGATCAAAAACATTAAAAGTAGCACTAACATTATACTTACCCAGAAGATCTAACTTGTAGGCATTATTGTTGATTCTTTTGACGACCTGAAAAGGACCATCTGCTCTAGGGTGTAACTTAGAACGTCTATGGACAGGAAATTGCTCCTTTCTCATGTGTACTTGATAACTCACAGAAATAAAGTTATTTAGCATACTTTTAGGCTTGATATTTGTTTATATTCTCCGGGTAAAATGCCTTTGTGTTAGTACTTTGAATAGCATTTATTAATCTTTTTTCGTGTGGCAGAAAGTTGTTATTTATGGGAAATCTTGCTATATTTTGAAGTTATTCCTCAATTCAACTCATTGCATTGACCCTGGGAACTTAGTGCATGATGTCCTCAGGAGGTGCTGACGTAGGCTTTTGGTGAGAAAAGCACGGTGGAAAACACAAATGATGAAATGCCCCCAATGCCATAGCATTGCTGCAGCAAAGTCGCAGCAAAAGCAGGAGCAGCCAAAAATTAGCAAGTTGGCGCAGTTTGTCTTTTAGCGCTGGTAGTGGTCCAAGCACTGACGCTATCAAGTCTGGACAGCTGTAAGAGCACCAGGAGGGGGGACCATCCATCATGACTCTCATGCTTACACTTGTCACTAGGGCACCTCAACATGCCCGAGTATATAAAGGAAAAGAAGAGTATAGTACAGAGAGCCGGAAAGGAGGAGAAAAATCAGGGGAGGCGCACAAAATTCCTGTACGAGCTGGAAACGGAGACATAAGAGAGTACAGGGGATTTTAGACGCTGGAGCTGGAGAAAAGAATAGTACAGCACAGATATACAGGGGTTTTTGACCTCAGATTCTAGCTTAGCTGTTTTCTCCTTCTCTCTGTATTTACTTTCTGAGACCTTATGGATCTGTTATTTGTTATTAATTCTGA
This sequence comes from Morus notabilis, assembly GCF_000414095.1. Classification (NCBI taxonomy): domain Eukaryota; kingdom Viridiplantae; phylum Streptophyta; class Magnoliopsida; order Rosales; family Moraceae; genus Morus; species Morus notabilis. The sequence continues at coordinate 264,542 of NW_010367018.1, forward strand.
TTTTGTTGAACTAAACATGAGCTAAATTCCTTAGCTAGGATTATTGATGGAACCAAAGTTGCAATGAAGATCTATTTGCTATCTTGATTGATAATGTAATTTTCATCTGGTTTATTCAAGCATATTTATTGTTTACTTTCTATTAACTGACAGGCCATCATTTAGTAAGAAAACACAAACTTAAGCTAATTCTGGAAAGGTTGGTTAAGTTAGATCTAGCTTGGATAATGTAAGAGATAGTATAGGAATATACTATTATCTCGTACAACCCATTAAAATTGATGTTAACGTCAGGTTTGTAAACTAAAACACATAGGAATATGTTGGTTTGGTTTAAGGAATTACAAGCATAAATCTGTCGGAAGATGATTATGTAGAATTTTAGGTTGACTAGATGAACTTTGCTACAGCAATCGTATAGCAAATCGTGGTCAGAGTTGCAACCGAGGGGAAATCAGTAATCCTAGCCTTCATCCATCATTAAATCACAGCTCTAAGCTCAGATCTTGTTGACTTTTACCTCTTGTCTGCATTTAAATTACAGTCTTTGGTCTTATACATTCTTTCCACTTAATTAATATCAATTTGACATCCAAACTATTCTCAATCATATTGATAAAACTGGTTTTTGTAATAGAATTCCTCATTAACTCAGTCCCTGTGGAGACGATACTTTACTCATTACTATATTACTTGTTCGATTGCGTGCGCTTGCGTGGAGTCATTTTATGCATAGAGTTTTTGGCGAACATTACCCAACGTCACTATTAGCATTAGGAGAACTTTTAAGAATGTCTATTTTATTTAGTGAATTTAGGACACACGAGGTTTTAGGAGTTCATATCGCCTCTATGAAAAAGAAATTTAAAAAATATTGGTCTAAATTACCCATGTTGTATGGTTTCGGTGTTATTTTTGACCATAGATTAAAATTAGAAGGTTTAGAAAGTGGATTAGATAACTTAGGTGAATTTTTAGCTATCGACACTACTGACCAATTTCCTATTATAAAGGAAAAAATATATTCTCTATATATCTCTTACGAAAGTAGGTTTAGAAACACACATCGTGTTGAACAACCGCAACAACGAGACGACAATCCGCATTCATTCTTGAATATTTTCGGGTTGTCTAAGAAGAAGAAGAAGACGACGATGACGACTCAAGGTCAGGAAGAATCTGGGAGTGGCTCTTCATCAAGAGGTGGTGACAACGGCGGCGGATTCAACGAGTTAATGGCGTACCTGAGTGAGGGCTTAGTTGTAGACAGTAGTGAAATGTTTGATTTGGTTCAGTGGTGGAGGGCACGAGCATTAACTTGGCCGATCCTAACACGACTGGCAATGGATATTTTTTTGATAGCTGAACAAGCATTCAATACAACCAGCCGAATACTTGAAGAACGGAGAAACGCATTGCAACAGGATATTGTTGAAGCTTTGGTGTGCATCAAGGATTGGGATCGTTCTGACCAACGCTTACATGATATAATCTCACCGGCAAGCCAAGAATGGATCGACGAATTTAGTAGATTAACTTTTAATTTTCAAGACGATCCTTCTACTTCAAATTAAATTTTATTATTGTAATTTGTAAATATTTATTTACTTTGTAATTTCTAATTTGTATAGTGTTATTGTAATCTTGTATAGACTTTGTCAGTTCGTCAA
>NW_010367018.1:266335-281991 GCF_000414095.1 Morus notabilis
TATATATATATATATATTATACAATAAAAAAATAAAATATAAAAAATAATTGAAAATTCGGGCAGGCGGTCGGGCAACGGGCAGCCCGACCGGGCACGGGCAGCCAAAGGCTGCTCGAAGCCCGTCCAAGGTGAAAATTAGGTCGGGTCGGGCAGTCTGAAACTTTGGGCAGTTCGAGTTCGGTAATTGGGCAAAAATTCAGACTTTTCGGTGGTCGCGGGCGGCCCATCCAAAGTTTCAGCACTGCCCGGGACCCCCTTGGGCCTGTCGGGACCACCCCCCCGACCCTCGGGACCACCGGGACACCTCTGGGACTCCCGGGATCCCGGGACACCCCCGGGATCTCCGTGACCCCCGGGACCCCTGGAACACCCCCAGGACACCTGGGACCCCCGGGAACCCGGGGACACGCACGGGGCTCCGTGACCCCCGGGATACCCCTGGAACCCGCTGGACCCACGAGATCTCTGGGACACCTCCGGGACCCCCGGCACCCCTGGGACACCCCTTGGACCCCCGGGACCCCCGGAACCCCTGAGACACCCCCAGGACACCTGGGGACGATCGGGACCCCCAGGACACCCCCCGGGATGCCCAGGACCCCCGGCACAGCCCAGGGTCCCCCGGGACCCACCTTGGACCCCCGAGACACACTCGGGACCCCCGGGACACACCCGGGATCCCCTGGACTCTTGTGACCCCCAGGACACTGCCGGGACCCCTGGAACCCCTGGTTCCCCCTAGACACCCTCGGGACCCCCGGGACCCCCTGGACATCCCTGGGCCCCCTAGATCCCCGGGACAGCCCTAGGACCACCGGGACCCCCCAGACACCTGGGACTCCCCAGGTCCCCCGGGATCCCTGGTATCATGGGACAACCCCGGGACATACCCCGGACCCCCGGGACCCCAGGGACACTGACGGGACCCCCGGGAACCCTGGGACACCCCCAGGACCCCTGAGTCACCCCCGAGACCCCAAGACCCCCGGGACCCATGGGACACCCCCGGGACACCCGGTGACCCCGGGACCGTCGGGACACCCCCGGTCCCCTTGGGACCCCTCCAGGCCCCTCGACACCCCCGGGACCCCTAGAACACCCGGGACACTCCTAGGACCCCTAGTACCCCCGGGACATCCCCGGGCCCCCCGGGACCCCGGGGACACCCCCGGGTGATTTTTTCTATTTTTCGTCTTTAAAAAATAAAATAAAATAAAAATGACGTCAAAAAATTCTGAAATTTTGCAGACACGATCCGTACATATTTATGGGCATGCTTGCAAAAAATGTCCACGAAAAAGACAAAAAAAAAGTAAAACGCTGTCAAAAAGCCATTGGCATGCGTAGTAGGGTGCCCAAGGTCCGGGATGGATAAAAAAATTACATTTTTATTTATGTTTTGCATTCTAAAATTAATATATGATTTTTCAGAATTAATGCATCAAGCGGCACCATTTTTTTGATAAATATTCTACATTTTATGATTTTCTTTATTTTTCATTTTTGAAAAATAAAATAAAATAAAAACGACGTCAAAAATTATGAAATTTTGCAGACACGATCTTTACATTTTTCTAGGCATGCCTGCAAAAAAATTACCTCAAAAAAGGACAAAAAAAGTAAAACGCTGTCTAAAAGTCCTCAGCCTGCGTAGTAGGGCACCAAGGGGCCGAGATGGGTCAAAAATTTACATTTTTATTTATATTTTGTATTGTAAAATTAATACATGACTTTTAGGAATTAATGCAATAAGCAGCACTATTATTTGATGAATATTCTATTTTTTTTTATGATTTTCTCTATTTTTCATCTTTGAAAAATAAAATAAAATAAAAATGACGTAAAAAAAGTATGAAATTTTATTGATACGATCCTTACATTTTTCTAGGCATGCTTTCAAAAAAATAGCCTCAAAAAGTGACAAAAAAGTAAAATGTTCTCAAAAAGCCCCCGTCCGCGCAATGGGGCGCTAAGGGGCCGAGATGGGTTAAAAATTTACATTTCATTTATGTTTTTCATTCTAAAATAAGAGTTTTAGGAATTACTGCAACAAGCGACACTATTTTTTGATTAATATTCTATTGTTTTTTTTTATGATTTTCTTTATTTTTTATCTTTAAAAAATAAAATAAAATAAAAACGACGTTAAAAAATTATAAAATTTTACAGAAATGATCCTTACATTTTTCTGGGCATGCCCGTAAAAAATGGCTTAAAAATGACAAAAGCAAGAACATCACTGTCAGAAAGCCTCTGGCCCGCGTAGTGGGGCGCCCAGGGGCCGAGATGGGTCAAAAATTTACATTTTGATTTATGTTTTACTTTCTAAAATTAATATACTATTTTTAGGAATCAATTCAATAAGTGGCAATAGTTGCTGATGAATATTCTATTTTTTATGATTTTCTTTATTTTTTTGTGTTTGAAAAATAAAATAAAATAAAAATTACGTCAAAAAATTATGAAATTTTGCAGACACGATCCGTACATTTTTTTGGGCATGCTTGCAAAAAAATGTCCACGATAAAGACAAAGAAAAGTAAAACGCCGTCAAAAAATTGCCTAAAAAATGACAAAATGTAAAATGCTGTCTAAAAGTCCTTGGCCCGCGTAGTGGGGCGCCAACGGGCCGGGATGGGTAAAAAATGTAAATTTTTATTTATATTTTGTATTGTAAAATTAATACATGACTTTTAGAAATTAATGCAATAAGCGGCACTATTATTTGATGAATATTCTTCTTTTTCGTGATTTTCTATATTTTTCATCTTTGAAAATAAAATAAAATAAAAAGAACATCAAAAAATTAAGGAATTTTATTGACATGATCCTTATATTTTTCTAGACATGCTTGCAAAAATAGCCCCAAAAAGTGAACAAAAAAGTAAAGTGCTGTCAAAAAGCCCTTGGCCAGCGTAGTGGGGCGCCCCGGGGTCAGGATTGGTCAAAAAATTATATTTTTATTTTGTTCCACTTTCTAAAATTAATATACGATTTTTAAGAATTAATGCAATAAGAGGCACCATTTTTGTAGAATATTCTATTTTTTTATGATTTTCTTTATTTCTTGGGTTTGAAAAATAACATAAATAAAAAAAAGTCAAAAAATTATGAAATTTTACAGACACGATCCTTACATTTTTCTTGGTATTCCTACAAGAAATGGCCTAAAAAAAACATTAAAAAAAACAGTAAAACGCTATCAAAAAGCCCCCGGCTTGCGTAGCGGGGAGCCCATGAGCCGGCATAGGTGAAAAATTTACATTTTTATTTATGTTTTGCATTTTAAAATTAATACACAATTTTTAGGAATTAATGGCACAAGCGGCACCATTTTTTGCTGAATATTCTATTTTTTTTATCATTTTTCTTATTTTTTATTTTTGAAAAATAAAATAAAATAAAAATGACGTCAAAAAATTATGAAATTTTAGAGACATGATTCTTACGTTTTTTTGGGCATGCCTGCTTTAAATGATAGCAAAAAATGACAAAAAATTGTAAACATTGTAAAAAATCCCCCAGCCCACGTAGTGGGTCGCCCAGGGGCCGAGATGGCTACAACATTTATATTTATATTTATGTTTTTCATTCTAAACATAATATACAATTTTTAGCAATTAATATAACAAGCAGCACCATTTTTTTGATGAATACTCTATTTTTTATAATTTTTGTCAAAAGGTTATGAAATTTTACATACGATTCTTACACTTTTTTAGGTATGTCTGCAAAAATGGCCTAAAAATCACAAAAAAAGTAAAACGCTGTAAAAAAGCCCTCAGCCCTCGTAATGGGGCGCCTAGGGGCCGGGATAGGTCAAAATTTTATATTTTTATTTATCTTTTACATTCTAAAATTAATATATGATTTTTAAGAATTAATACAACAAGCGGCACCATTTTTTGATGAATATTCTATTTTTTATGATTTTCTTTATTTTTCATATTTGAAAAATAAAATAAAATTAAAACGACGTCAAAAAAATCTAAAATTTTGCAGGCCCGATTCGTACATTTTTCTGGCCATGCCTACAAAAAATGGTATAAAAAATGATAAAAAAAAGTAAAACGCTATCAAAAAGCTCCCAGCCCGCATAGTGGGGCGCCCAGGGGCCGAGATGGGTAAAAAATTTACATTTTTATTTACGTTTTGTATTCTAAAATAAATATACAAATTTTAGGAATTAATGCAACAAGCGGCACTATTTTTTTGATGAATATTCTATTTTTTATGATTTTCTTTATTTTTTTATTTTTGAAAAATAAAAATAAAATAAAAATGATGTTAAAAAATTATGACATTTTGCACACACGATTCTTACATTTTTTTGGACAAGTCTTCAAAAAAAAAAGCCTCAAAAAATGACAAAAAGATGTAAAATGATGTCAACATCCCCCGGCCCGCGTAATGGGGCACCCAGGGGCCGAGAAGGGTAAAAAATTTATATTTTTATTTATGTTTTACATTCTAAAATTAATATAAGATTTTTAGGAATTAATGAAACAAGCGGCACAATTTTTTGATGAATATTCTGTTTTTGATGATTTTCCTTATTTTTTGTATTTGAAAAATAAAATAAAATAAAAATGATGTCAAAAAATGATGAAATTTTGCAGACGCAATCCGTACATTTTTCTGGGATGCTTGCAAAAAGTGACTTCAAAAAATGACAAAAAAAGCAGAACGTTGTCAAAAAGCCCCTGGCCCGCGTAGTGGGGCACGCAGGGGCCATGATGGGTCAAATATTTATATTTTTATTTATCTTTTACATTCTAAAATTATAATACGATTTTTAGGAATTAATGCAACAAGCGGCACCGTTTTTTGATGAATATTATAGTTTTTGTGATTTTCTTTATTTTTCATCTTTAAAAAATAAAATAAAATAAAAATGACGTCAAAAAATTATAAAAGTTTACAGACACGACCCTTACATTTTTCTTGGTATGCCGACAAAAAATGGCCGTAAAAAATCATAAAAAAGTAAAACACTTATAAAAAGCCCCCAGCCCGCGTAATGGTGCTTCTAGTGGCCGGGATAGGTTAAAAATTTAGATATTTTTTTATGTTTTGCATTCTCAAATTAATATACAATTTTTAGGAATTAATACAATAAGCGGTACCATTTTTTGATGAATATTCTAATTTTTATGATTTTCTTTATTTTCACCTTTGAAAAATAAAATAAAAGAAAAATGACGTCACAAAATTATGAAATTTTGCATACATAATTTTTACATTTTTCTGGGCATGCCTGCACAAAATGGCCTCAAAAAATGAAAAAAAGTAAAACACTGTCAAAAAGCCCCTAACCCGCGTAATGGGGCGCCCAGGGGCCGAGATGGCTCAAAAATTTACATTTTTACTTATGTTTTACATTCTAAAATTAATACACAATTTTTAAGAATTAATGCAGTAAGTGGCACCATTTTTTGATCAATATTCTATTTTTTATGATTTTCTTTATTTTTCATATTCAAAAAATAAAATAAAATTAGCACGACCTCAAAAAATTATTAAATGTTGCAGACATGATCTGTAAATTTTTTTGGCCACGCCTACAAAAAATGGTATCAAAAAATGACAAAAAAAAATAAAATGTTGTCAAAAAGCTCCCAGCCCGCATAGTGGGGGGCCCAGGGGCCGAGATGGGTAAAAAATTTACAGTTTTATTTACGTTTTGCATTCTAAAATTCACATACAATTTTTAAAAATTAATGCAACAAGCGGCATAATTTTTTCATGAATATTCTATTTTTTATGATTTTTTTATTTTTCATTTTTGGGAAATAAAATAAAATAAAAATGATGTCAAAAAATTATGAATTATTGGAGACATGATTCTTACATTTTTCTGGGCATGCTTGCATTAAATGACCTTAAAAAATGACAAAAAAATGTAAAACGTTGTCAAAAAGACCCTGGCCCACGTAGTGACGCGCCAAGGGGCTGAGATAGGTAAAAAAATTTGTATTTTTATTTATGTTTTACATTCTAAAATTAATATATAATATTTAAGAATTAATACAACAAGTAGCACTATTTTTTGATGATTTTCTTAATTATTTATCTTTGAAAAATAAAATAAAATAAAAATGACGTTAAAAAAGTATGAAATTTTGTAGATATGATCCGTACATTTTTCTTGGTATGCTTATAAGAAATGGCCTAAAAGAAAGTAAAATGCTGTCAAAAAGCCCATGGCCTGCGTAGTGGGATGTCTAAGAGCCGGGATGAGACAAAAATTTAGATTTTTATTTATGTTTTACATTCTAAAATTGATATACGCTTTTTAGGAATTAATGCAACAAGCGGCACCATTTTTGGATAAATATTCTATTTTTTATGATTTTCTTTATTTTTCATTTCAATAAAATAAAATAAAATAAAAACGACGTCAAAAAATTATGAAATTTTGCAGACACGATTCTTACATTTTTCGAGGCATGCCTGCATAAAATGGCCTCAAAAAAATTTAAAACACTGTCAAAAAGCTCCGGCCCGCGTAGTGGGGGGAGCCCAAAGGCCGAGATAGGTCAAAAATTTATATTTTTATTTATTTTTCACATTCTAAAATTAATATACGATATTTAGGAATTAATACAACAAGCAACACCATTTTTTGATGACGATTCTATTTTTTATGATTTTCTTTATTTTTCATCATTAGAAAATAAAATAACATAAAAACGGAGTCAAAAACTTATGAAATTTTACAGACACGATTCTTACATTTTCTTCGACATGTCTGCAAAAAATAGCCTCAAAAAATGACAAATAAATGTTGTCAAAAAGCCCCCGACCCGCGTAGTGGGGCGCCTAGGAGCCGAGATGAGTCAAAAAAGTTATATTTTTATTTATGTTTTATATTCTAAAATTAATATACAATTTTTAGGAATTAATGCAACAAGCGGTACCATTTTTTGATGAATATTCTATTTTTGAGTATTTTCTATATTTTTCATATTTAAAAAATAAAAAAATAAAATTGACGTAAAAAAATGTTGATATTTTACAGACACAATCTGTACATTTTAATGGGCATGCTTGCAAAAGATGACCTCAAAAAATGACAAAAAAAAAAGTAAAACGTTGTCAAAAAGCCCCTGGGCCGCATAGTGGGACACCCAAGGGCCGAGATGGGTCAAAAGTTTACATTTTTATTTATCTTTTGCATTCCAAAATTAATATACGATTTTTAGGAATTAATGTAACAAGCGGCGCCATTTTTTGATAAATATTCTATTTTTTTATGATTTTTTTTATTTTTTGTCTTTGAAAAATAAAATAAAATAAAAATGACGTCAAAAAATTATAAAATTTAAGAGACACAATCCTTACATTTGTTTGGGTATGCCGACAAAAAATGGCCACCAAAAATCATAAAAAAAGTAAAACACTGTTAAAAAGCCCCCGACTTGCGTAGAGGGACGTTTGATGACGGTTATTTCTACCAATAAATCAAGTACTTTTAAGCTTGAATATTTGTAAGTTTCCAAGCATTATTGTTAGTTTAATGTCTTTTGTATACTTTTTATAGGAATTAGAAATAAATGCGAACTTGGATGATTTTGCATGAAGAAAAGAAGAATATTTGCCCAACTTGTGAATCAATGGCAAGAGGAGGCGAAAGAGGATTTTAAGGCACAAAAGAGGAGGCTTTGGAATGCAAGAAAGCGGGCTACAGCGCGCAAAGGAAAGCCAAGTCATAATGGGGCACGCGCCCGCGCCCTGGCCCCCTACGCGCTCGCACCCTGGCCACCAGGGCGCGCGTCCACACCCAGAAGCCAACCTGCGTGCTACAGCGCGCCCAAACACCTGCCCCGCACCTCAGCCCCCTGCAAGTGAATTCCCTCTTCCAAAAATGCAAGCCGCAGCGCACATTCATGCAGGTTGTAGTGCGCGTCTGAAGCCCTAGCTCCGAAACTGAGTAGTATAAAAGGAAAGAGATGCCACTTGAGAAGGAGCCCCAGAAAACTGAAGAAAACATCAAAAGGAGGCCGAAATCCTTCATCTTGGAGGTCCTTGGAAGCTCTTCAATGGATTTTGGGTTTTATCTTCTTTCACCTATTTTTTCATGTTGAGCTAGACATTAGATCTAGGACTTGATGTAGTTTTATTTGAACTATGTTTTGAATATTTTGTTAATTGTTAATTTAATTTCGTTTTCATTTCATTTATGTTTCTCTATGCTTAATGCTTCTAATTTATCTGGCCAATGAGTTAGATGATTTTTAAATTACGAATTTGATGCTCAGGAGAGATTGAGTTCTTTATCTAGATTTGAGAAACATAGTCTAGGTTGTTGTGAGACCGAGAGGAGATCAACGGTTAGATAATCAAATTAGGATTTAGGTCGTTATGAGGCCGGGAGGCGATCAATATTCCTATTTTTTAATTCTAAAGGCGAAGCGTAATTTGTGTTTAAATATTCATTTCGAATAGGGATATTGTTTTGGGTATTTAAATATAGTTCCTTGTGAGGCACTCAAGAGAGGTTGGTTGCGAGGTGACATTAGAGCCTTGATTAATGAATTAGACTGAATTGATTAGCGATTACATAATAGGATGAACAGAGGAATAATAAAGCGAAATCAAGTCCCTAGACCATTTGTGTATAGATACTTTATTTCTATTTTTATATTTATTTTGTTTTTGTTCATAATTATCATTTTATTAGGTTGCCTAGATAAAGTTAAGTTACAATAATCGCGGTACTTAACAGCAATTCTAAACCCAATCCCTGTGGAGACGATACTCACTCACCCTATACTCAAACTTGACACTGTACGCTTGCGGAAATTTATTATACAAAAATATTAAGCATCAAGTTTTTGGCGCCGTTGCCGGGGATTGACGTTTTATCTTCATCGAAAAATGGTGCCGTTTGTTGCATTAATTTCTAAAAATTATATATTACTTTTAGAAAGCAAAACAGAAATAAAAATACAAACTTTTCACCCATCCTAGCCCATGGACGCCCCACTACGCAGGCCGGGGGCTTTTTGACAGCATTTTACATTGTTTTTATAATTTTTGTGGCCTTTTCTTGCAGGAATGTCGAGAAATATGTAAGTATTGTGTATGCAAAATTTCATCATTTTTCAACGTCGTTTATATTTTATTTTATTTTCAAACACAAAAAATAAAGAAAATCATAAAAAATAGAATATTCATCAAAAAAATGGGGCCGCTTATTGCATTAAATACAAAAATAATATATTAATTTTGGAATGCAAAACATTAATAAAAATGTAAATTTTTTACCAATTCTGGCCCCTGAGTGCCTCACTACGCGGGCCGGGGGTTTCATGACAGCGTTTCACTTTTTTTTTTTTGTATTTTGTGAGGCCATTTTTTTGCAAGCATAACTAGAAAAATGTAAGGATCGTGTCTGCATAATTTCATAATTTTTTAACGTCATTTTTATTTTATTTTATTTTTCAAATATAAAAAATAGAGAAAATCATAAAAAAGGGAATATTCATAAAAAAATAGTGCCGCTTGTTGCATTAATTCCTAAAAATAGTGTATTAATTGTAGAATGCAAAACATAAAAGAATATGTAAAATCTTAACCCACCCCGGCCCCTGGGCGCCCCACTACGCGGGCCGGGGATTTTTTTACAGTGTTTCACTTTTTTTTAATCTTTTCTTGACACCAATTTTTGCAAGCATGCCCACAAAAATGTAAGGATCGTGTTTGTAAAATTTTATAATTTTTTGACGTCATTTTTATTTTATTTTATTTTTCAAACACAGAAAATAAAGAAAATCATAAAAAAATAGAATATTCATCAACAAATGGTGTCTCTTGTTGCATTAATTCATAAAAATTGTATATTAATTTTAGAATATAAAACATAAATAAAAATGTAAACTTTTGACACATTTCGGCCTCTGAGCACCCCACTACGCGGGTTGGGTACTTTTTGACAGCGTTTTAATCTTTTTATCATTTTTTTAGGCCATTTTGTGCGAGCATGCCTAGAAGAATGTAAGGATGATGTGTGCAAAATTTCATAATTTGTTAATGTCATTTTTACTTAATTTTGTTTTTCAATTGGGAAAAATAAAGAAATTCTTCAAAAATAGAATCTTCATCGAAAAATGGTGCCGCTTGTTGCATTAATTTCTAAAAATTATATATTACTTTTAGAAAGCAAAACATAAATAAAAATGCAAGCTTTTCACCCATCCTTGCCCCTGGACGCCCCACTACGCAGGCCGGGGGCTTTTTGACAGTGTTTTACATTTTTTTTGTATTTTTTTGTGGCCTTTTGTTGCAGGAATGCCGAGAAATATTTAAGGATCGTGTATGCAAAAGTTCATAATTTTTCAACATCGTTTATATTTTATTTTATTTTTAAACACAAAAAATAAAGAAAATCATAAAAAATAGAATATTCATCAGAAAATGGTGCAACTTGTTGCATTAATTCTAAAAATAATATATTAATTTTGGAATGCAAAACATTAATAAAAATGTAAATTTTTTACCAATTCCGGCCCCTGAGTGCCCCACTACGCGGGCCGGGGGTTTCATGACCGCGTTTCACTTTTTTTTTTTGTATTTTATGTGGCCATTTTTTGCAAGCATAACTAGAAAAATGTAAGGATCGTGTATGAATAATTTCATAATTTTTTAACGTCATTTTTATTTTATTTTATTTTTCAAATACAAAAAATAGAGAAAATCATAAAAAAGGGAATATTCATCAAAAAATGGTGCCGCTTATTGCATTAATTCCTAAAAATGGTGTATTAATTGTAGAATGAAAACATAAAAGAATATGTAAAATTTTGACCCACTCCGGCCCCTGGGTGCCCCACTACGCGGGCCGGGGATTTTTTTACAGCGTTTCACTTTTTTTTAATCTTTTCTTCACACCAATTTTTGCAAGCATGCCCACAAAAATGTAAGGATCGTGTTTCTAAAATTTTAAAAATTTTTGACGTCATTTTGATTTGATTTTATTTTTCAAACACAAAAAATAAAGAAAATCATAAAAAAAAAGAATATTCATCAACAAATGGTGTCTCTTGTTGCATTAATTCATAAAAATTGTATGTTAATTTTGGAATATAAAACATAAATAAAAATGTAAACTTGTGACACATTTCGGCCTCTGGGCACCCTACTACGCGGGTTGGGGACTTTTTGACAGTGTTTTACTTTTTTTATCATTTTTTACGCTAGTTTTTGCAAGCATGCCCAGAACAATGTAAGGATCATGTGTGTAAAATTTCATAATTTTTTAATGTCATTTTTACTTAATTTTATTTTTCAATTGAAGAAAATAAAGAAATTCTTCAAAAATAGAATCTTCATCCAAAAATGGTGCCACTTGTTGCATTAATTTCTAAAAATTATATATTACTTTTAGAAAGCAAAACATAAATAAAAATGCAAACTTCTCACCCATCCTAGCCCCTGGACGCCACACTACGCAGGTCGGGGGCTTTTTGACAGTGTTTTACATTATTTTTCTAATTTTTTGTGGCCTTTTCTTGCAGGAATGTCGAGAAATATGTAAGGATCGTGTATGCAAAATTTCATAATTTTTCAACGTCGTTTATATTTTATTTTATTTTCAAATACAAAAAATAAAGAAAATCATAAAAAATAGAATATTCATGAAAAAATGGTGTCGCTTGTTGCATTAATTCTAAAAATAATATATTAATTTTGTAATGCAAAACATTTATAAAAATGTAAATTTTTTTATCAATTCCGGCCCCTGGGTGCTCCACTACGCGGGCCGGGGGTTTCATGACAGCATTTTACTTTTTTTTTTTGTATTTTGTGAGGCCATTTTTTGCCGGCATAGCTAGAAAAATGTAAGGATCGTGTCTGCATAATTTCATAATTTTTTAACGTCATTTTTATTTTATTTTATTTTTCAAATACAAAAAATAGAGAAAATCATAAAAAAGCAAATATTCATTAAAAAATAGTGCCGCTTGTTGCATTAATTCCTAAAAATGGTGTATTAATTGTAGAATGCAAAACATAAAAGAATATGTAAAATTTTGACCCACCCCGGCCCCTGGGCGCCCCACTACGCGGGCCGGGGATTTTTTTACAGCGTTTCACTTTTTTTTAATCTTTTCTTCACACCAATTTTTGCAAGCATACCGACAAAAATGTAAGGATCGTGTTTGTAAAATATTAAAATTTTTTGACGTCATTTTTATTTTATTTTATTTTTCAAACACAAAAAATAAAGAAAATCATAAAAAAATAGAATATTCATCAACAAATGGTGTCTCTTGTTGCATTAATTCATAAAAATCGTATATTAATTTTGGAATATAAAACATAAATAAAAATGTAATCTTTTGACACATTTCGGCCACTGGGCACCCCACTACGCGGGTTGGGGACTTTTTGACAGCGTTTTACTTTTTTTTATCATTTTTTGAGGTCATTTTTTGTGAGCATGCCCAGAAGAATGTAAGGATCATTTGTGCAAAATTTCATAATTTTTTAATGTCATTTTTACTTAATTTTATTTTTCAATTGAGAAAAATAAAGAAATTCTTCAAAAATAGAATCTTCATCGAAAAATGGTGCCGCTTGTTGCATTAATTTCTAAAAATTATATATTACTTTTAGAAAGTAAAAACATAAATAAAAATGCAAACTTTTCACCCATCCTAGCCCCTGGACGCCCCACTACGCAGGCGGGGGGCTTTTTGACAGTGTTTTACATTGTTTTTGTAATTTTTTGTGGCCTTTTCTTGCAGGAATGTCGAGAAATATGTAAGGATCGCATATGCAAAATTTCATAATTTTTCAACTTCGTTTATATTTTATTTTATTTTCAAACGCAAAAAATAAAGAAAATCATAAAAAATAGAATATTCATCAAAAAATGGTGCCTCTTGTTGGATTAATTCCTAAAAATCATATATTAATTTTAGAATACAAAACATAAATAAGAGTGTAAATTTTTGACCCATTCCATTACGCGGGCCGGGGGCTTTTTGATAGCGTTTTACTTTTTTGTCATTTTTAGGCCATTTTTTTGCAGGCATGCCCAAAAAATTGTAAGAATCGTGTCCACAAAATTTCGTAATTTTTTGATGTCGTTTTTATTTTATTTTATTTTTTAAAAATGAAAAATAAAGTAAATTATAAAAAATAGAATATTTATAAAAAAAATGGTGCTGCCTGAGATTGAAAACGTTTTCATTTCTATTTTCATACAAAAAATAAAATCGTTTTAGAACGAGTTCCAAACGCACCCACTATTTTGAAGGGTTCAAATTTCAATATATTTTATTAGGAGGGGCACTTTTTCTAGTGTATTTATGACTTGAGAGAGACTTTAGGCAGATTGTCAAGAGTTTGAGAATTAGAATTCAAGCATTGTATTGTGGCAAAGAACATGTAAACGCAAGTAAGCTAACTCTTTTCTGAGTGCTTCTCAAAACTAAGAACATGTAAATTCCTGATATGTGCTTAAAGATTGTTTATTGCACTTGGAAATGAGAAAATTGAGTTAATCGAGTATTATAGTTTGTCTTACAAGTTAATCAAATAACATTACTTGATAATTAATATGGAAGTTAAATTTTTATCTTCGTGAAAATGTTGTAGAATTATCTTCATGAAACAGACTTGTTAAACGAATCATAAAAATAATTGAGATTCCTATTATTTGTCCTACTATCTTTTTTCCCCTTTTAATTGTGCCCTACTAAAATTTTTTTAATCAAATTAAACTTTTAAGACAATAATAAGTCACTAAAATAAACTAATTTTTTTTTTAAAAATTTGGATCTTAATTTCATAAAAACAAAAAGTGATTAATACACATGTGCACCATATGGTTTTAACTAGTAGATGAATTATCAAGCCTCATGTTAATGCTCATTCTTAAAGTTTAGAATTCGCTATATCATCACCGACGTTTTATGGAAAAAAAAATGCAAAAAATATTTCTATTATTGACATTTTAATTATAACCTTCTTTTGATCAGAACAAATCAACTAAAACAAATTAAAAACAAAAGGGACAAAACTAATCATGAGGGCAAAAGATTTCACATAGGACTGTTCGTCAGTTTAAAATCGACAATTTTGGTCGAGTCGGTTTAAAATTTCACTTAATTTCGCAGAAGATGAAAAGAAGACAAGTGAATTTACCTCGATCGAGCATTATTCCTAAAATGAGAGGAATGGAGAACTTAAATGGGAGAGAAAGCAAAAATCAAAGAGGCAACAGAAATACAATTTTATAAAAAAATACTAAGTGAGCAATAAGAGAATAATTAATACACAACCCTACAATCCTAATGTTTGGATCTGTAAATTGTCTGCCAAAGGTTTGTTCGGGATGAGAAGCATAGAGAGACACCCAAAAATCAAGTGTTTGAACCATAACATGTGTTACGAAGAATCTCAAGACACATATACATAGTGTCCCACCACATGAAAGATGAAACAAATCAAAACTTTAAAAGGCTAAAAAACTTGTAAATGAAACTACTAACAGACAAACTAATAGAATCTAAAACCAACTTCTTAACAACTCAAAAATCATCTGTTCTCAGGTAATGGTAATTTTTTAAAGTAAATATAGATTAAGGGTTATTAGACAACTTACCAAAATGTATGTTCTTACAAAAATCTTGTCAGAATTAATGTATTTGAAAAAGTCGTGGAATTCCATCACAAAAAGATGACCAATTATCTCAATATCACAAATGAAGAATGTGACATGGATTTTCATCTAGTCAACTGCCATCAGTAGTTGTACAAGCGACTCTAGAGTTTTGAAAGCAAATATTATTAGAAAAAAACTTTTGGCGAAGAAGATGAATCCCTCATATGAACTTCCAAAGGAAAAAACCGTCAAAAACTCATGATCGTCTATCAAAAGCAAAAAACAAAAAACACCAGCAACAACAGCAATAACAACGACAGGCCATACAATTTATCAAAACTTGCATCAAGGCAACAAGAAAAAAAAAAAAAGCGATCGTCCAGCAAAGAGACTCACTCAAATAAAGAACTAATAACCTGCATCAAAGGCAACCAAAAAAAACCACAAATGACGGAAACCCAAAAAATAAAGGCATTTTCTTCTTATTTTACCTACACCAAAGAGAAATGAAAATGGAATAAATGATTGAGAACTCTAAAAAAGAGAAGAGGAGCGCTTAATAACCTGCATCAAAGGCAACCAAGAAAAACCACAAATGACCGAAACCAAAAAAAAAAAAAAAAAGAGGCATTTTTTTCTTTATTTTACCTACACCAAAGAGGAAATAAAAATGTAAGAAATGATTGAAAACCCTGAAAAGAGACGAAGTGCGCTTTTATAGGGGAGGCAAAGACTCACAGCAATTTCCTAAGTTAATGGCCTCCTCTCAGAAGCTCTCATCCATATACAGGTGAAACAAGAGATTATGACTTGCTATTAGCAAGAAGGGAAAAAAAAAACAGAGAGATTATGATCTGCCTCATATTAAAAAAATAAAAAGTCATAGGTGACAAAAGACTCGCATCCACAAGTTTCCTTCACTAATGGTCTCTTGTCATAAACCACGTCAGGCTTTTCTACAAATTCAAAGAGGATGAGGCGGATAGAGAGGGAGAAGAAAAGAAACGACAGAAGACAAAAGGAAACATCGGAAGATA